>NW_027310394.1:0-87228 GCF_047496795.1 Chiloscyllium punctatum
CATTGAATGAACGGTGTGCAGGTTTGATTCACGAAGTAAATAAGTTAAGTTTGTTTGATTGAATCCATTAATTACTGTTGATTCATTGAATCGGTTTTGATGCAACGATTGAATGAATGCAGTTGGTTTCATTGAATGAAAGTGCTAAGCTCAAGACATTGAAAAAAGAAGAAAAGTTGCACTTATTGAATTAACTCGTGCAGTCTGTTTCATTTAATGACTGCATGCAGTTTGTATCAATGAATGAACGCGTTCAGTTTCTTTCATTGAATGAATGGCAAAAAGCTAGATTCATTGGAATAGGACTTGCAGTGTTCTTCATCGAATAAATGTTAGCAGTTTGATTCATTAATTGCACGAATGCAGTTAAACTCACTTAAAAGATGAGTGATGTTTTTACAATTAAATCAATGAATTACATTTCTATCTTTGAATCAATGAGTGAAATATGAATCAATGCATGAATGAATGCTGTTTGTTTCATTGAATCAAAGCGTTCAGCTTGACCCATTGAATGAATGAGAGAAGCTCTACTCATTGAATCAACACGTGCAGTTTGGTTCATGGAGTGAATGTGTGAAGCTTGATTGAGAAATAAGTTTTGATTCATTGAATCAATGCTTTCAGTTTGATTCAATAATTGAGTGAATGCAATTTGTTTCTTTAAATGAAAACTGTCAGCATGACAAATTGAATGAATGAGAGAAGCTCTACTCATTGATTTTAGACCGACAGTTTCGTTCATGTAGTGAACATATGCAGTTTCACTACAGACAATGCGTGAAAACTTGTGCCATTGTGTGAATGAGAGTTGCTCTAATCATCGAATACACAAGTGCAGTCCTCTTTCATTGAATGAACGTAAGTAGTTCGGTTCACTAAATGAGGGAGATAGGTTTGTTCCATTTAAACAAGGAATAAGTTTGATTCATTGAATCAATGATTGCTGTTTGATTCAATGATTCGATGAATGCAGTTTGTTTCATTGAACGAATGAGAGTATCTACTCATTGATTTATCATGTGCAGTCCTGCTTGATTGAATAAACAAGTGTAATATGAATCACTAAATACTTGAATAATGTTTGTTCAATTGAAACAAGAAAAAAACATGATTGTAGTTTGGTCCAATGATTCAATGAATGCAGTATGTTTCTTTCAATGAAAACGGTCAGCTTGACACATTGAATGAATGAGTTTGCTCCACTCATTGGATAAAGACGTGCAGTCTGTATCATTGAATAAATGAATGCAGTTTGCTCCATTGAATGAATGCGTTTTGGTCGTGGCATTAAATGAATGGCGGAGCTCTACTCTTTAAATTCAGACATGCATTGAAATGAACGGGTGCAGTTTGATTCACCAAGTAAATGAGTTAAGTTTGTTTGATTGAATCCCATTAATTACTGTTTGATTCATTGAATCGGTTTGATGCAACGATTGAATGAATGCAGTTGTTTCATTGAATGAAAGTGCTAAGCTCCAGACATTGAATAAACAAGAAAGCTGTACATATTGAATTAACTCGTGCAGTCTGTTTCATTTAATGACTGCATGCAGTTTGTATCAATGAATGAACGCGTTCAGTTTCTTTCATTGAATGAATGGCAAAAGTTGGATTCATTGCAATTGGACTTGCAGTGCTCCTCATCGAATAAATGTTAGCAGTTTGATTCATTAATTGCACGAATGCAGTTAAACTCACTCCAAAGAGTGAGTGATGTTTTTACAATTAAATCAATGAATTACATTTCTATCTTTGAATCAATGAGTGAAATATGAATCAATGCATGAATGAATGCTGTTTGTTTCATTGAATCAAAGCGTTCAGCTTGACCCATTGAATGAATGAGAGAAGCTCTACTCATTGAATCAACACGTGCAGTTGTGTTCTGGAGTGAATGTGTGAAGCTTGATTGAGAAATAAGTTTTGTTTCATTGAATCAATGCTTTCAGTTTGATTCAATAATTGAGTGAATGCAATTTGTTTCTTTAAATGAAAACTGTCAGCATGACAAATTGAATGAATGAGAGAAGCTCTACTCATTGATTTTAGACCGACAGTTTCGTTCATGTAGTGAACGTGTGCAGTTTCATACAGAAATGCGTGAAACTTGTGCCATTGTGTGAATGAGAGTTGCTCTAATCATCGAATACACAAGTGCAGCCTCTTTCATTGAATGAACGTAAGTAGTTCGGTTCACTAAATGACGGAGATAGGTTATGTGTCCATTTAAACAAGGAATAAGGTTTGATTCATTGAATCAATGATTGCTGTTTGATTCAATGATTCGAGGAATGCAGTTTGTTTCATTGAACGAATGAGAGTATCTACTCATTGATTTATCATGTGCAGTCTGCTTGATTGAATAAACAAGTGTAATATGAATCACTAAAATACTTGAATAATGTTTGTTCAATTGGAAACAAGAAAAAACAATGATTGTAGTTTGGTGCAATGATTCAATGAATGCAGTTATGTTTCTTTCAATGAAAACGGTCAGCTTGACACATTGAATGAATGAGTTTGCTCCACTCATTGGATAAAGACGTGCAGTCTGTATCATTGAATAAATGATACAGTTTGCTCCATTGAATGAATGCGTTTGGTGGTCGTGCATTAAATGAATGGCCGGAGCTCTACTCTTTAAATTCAGACATGCATTGAATGAACGGGTGCAGTTTGATTCACGAAGTATATGAGTTAAGTTTGTTGATTGAATCCATTAATTACTGTTTGATTCATTGAATCGGTTTGATGCAACGATTGAATGAATGCAGTTGTTTCATTGAATGAAAGTGCTAAGCTCCAGACATTGAATAAACAAGAAAAGCTGTACATATTGAATTAACTCGTGCAGTCTGTTCATTTAATGACTGCATGCAGTTTGTATCAATGAATGAACGCGTTCAGTTTCTTTCATTGAATGAATGGCAAAAGTTGGATTCATTGCAATTGGACTTGCAGTGCTCCTCATCGAGTAAATGTTAGCAGTTTGATTCATTAGTTGCATTGTGTGCAGTTAAATTCACTCAAAAAATGAGTGATTTTTTTACAATTAAATCAATAAGTCACATTTCTTTCTTTGAATCAATGATTGAATTATGAATCATTGAATGAATGAATGCAACTTATTTCATTGAAAACAAAGCGTTTAGTTTGACCCATTTAATGAATGAGAGAAGCTCTCCTCTTTGAATTAAAACGTGCACTCTGTATCATTGAGTGCAGCTTGCTCCATTGAATGCGTTTTGCACGTGGCATTAAATGAATGGCCGCAGCTCTACTCTTTAAATTAAATTAAGACATGCATTGAATGAACGGGTGCAGTTTGATTCACGAAGTAAATAAGTTAAGTTTGTTTGATTGAATCCATTAATTACTGTTGATTCATTGAATCGGTTTGATGCAACGATTGAATGAATGCAGTTGGTTTCATTGAATGAAAGTGCTAAGCTCAAGACATTGAAAAAAGAAGAAAAGTTGTACTTATTGAATTAACTCGTGCAGTCTGTTTCATTTAATGACTGCATGCAGTTTGTATCAATGAATGAACGCGTTCAGTTTCTTTCATTGAATGAATGGCAAAAACTAGATTCATTGGAATAGGACTTGCAGTGTTCTTCATCGAATAAATGTTAGCAGTTTGATTCATAAATTGCACGAATGCAGTTAAACTCACTCCAAAGATGAGTGATGTTTTTACAATTAAATCAATGAATTACATTTCTATCTTTGAATCAATGAGTGAAATATGAATCAATGCATGAATGAATGCTGTTTGTTTCATTGAATCAAAGCGTTCAGCTTGACCCATTGAATGAATGAGAGAAGCTCTACTCATTGAATCAACACGTGCAGTTTGGTTCATGGAGTGAATGTGTGAAGCTTGATTGAGAAATAAGTTTTGATTCATTGAATCAATGCTTTCAGTTTGATTCAATAATTGAGTGAATGCAATTTGTTTCTTTAAATGAAAACTGTCAGCATGACAAATTGAATGAATGAGAGAAGCTCTACTCATTGATTTTAGACCGACAGTTTCGTTCATGTAGTGAACGTGTGCAGTTTCATACAGACAATGCGTGAAACTTGTGCCATTGTGTGAATGAGAGTTGCTCTAATCATCGAATACACAAGTGCAGCCTCTTTCATTGAATGAACGTAAGTAGTTCGGTTCACTAAATAAGGGAGATAGGTTTGTTCCATTTAAACAAGGAATAAGGTTTGATTCATTGAATCAATGATTGCTGTTTGATTCAATGATTCGATGAATGCAGTTTGTTTCATTGAACGAATGAGAGTCTCTACTCATTGATTTATCATGTGCAGTCTGCTTGATTGAATAAACAAGTGTAATATGAATCACTAAATACTTGAATAATGTTTGTTCAATTGAAACAAGAAAAAACAATGATTGTAGTTTGGTCCAATGATTCAATGAATGCAGTATGTTTCTTTCAATGAAAACGGTCAGCTTGACACATTGAATGAATGAGTTTGCTCCACTCATTGGATAAAGACGTGCAGTCTGTATCATTGAATAAATGAATGCAGTTTGCTCCATTGAATGAATGCGTTTTGGTCGTGGCATTAAATGAATGGCCGGAGCTCTACTCTTTAAATTCAGACATGCATTGAATGAACGGGTGCAGTTTGATTCACCAAGTAAATGAGTTAAGTTTGTTTGATTGAATCCATTAATTACTGTTTGATTCATTGAATCGGTTTGATGCAACGATTGAATGAATGCAGTTGTTTCATTGAATGAAAGTGCTAAGCTCCAGACATTGAATAAACAAGAAAAGCTGTACATATTGAATTAACCCGTGCAGTCTGTTTCATTTAATGACTGCATGCAGTTTCTATCAATGAATGAACGCGTTCAGTTTCTTTCATTGAATGAATGGCAAAAGTTGGATTCATTGCAATTGGACTTGCAGTGCTCCTCATCGAGTAAATGTTAGCAGTTTGATTCATTAGTTGCATTGTGTGCAGTTAAATTCACTCAAAAAATGAGTGATTTTTTTACAATTAAATCAATAAGTCACA
The DNA here is from genome assembly GCF_047496795.1 of Chiloscyllium punctatum. NCBI lineage: Eukaryota > Metazoa > Chordata > Chondrichthyes > Orectolobiformes > Hemiscylliidae > Chiloscyllium > Chiloscyllium punctatum. The sequence continues at coordinate 5,053 of NW_027310394.1, forward strand.
TTTCTTTCTTTGAATCAATGATTGAATTATGAATCAATGAATGAATGAATGCAGCTTATTTCATTGAAACAAAGCGTTTAGTTTGACCCATTTAATGAATGAGAGAAGCTCTCCTCTTTGAATTAAAACGTGCACTCTGTATCATTGAGTGCAGCTTGCTCCATTGAATGCGTTTTGCACGTGGCATTAAATGAATGGCCGCAGCTCTACTCTTTAAATTAAATTAAGACATGCATTGAATGAACGGGTGCAGTTTGATTCACGAAGTAAATAAGTTAAGTTTGTTTGATTGAATCCATTAATTACTGTTGATTCATTGAATCGGTTTGATGCAACGATTGAATGAATGCAGTTGGTTTCATTGAATGAAAGTGCTAAGCTCAAGACATTGAAAAAAGAAGAAAAGTTGCACTTATTGAATTAACTCGTGCAGTCTGTTTCATTTAATGACTGCATGCAGTTTGTATCAATGAATGAACGCGTTCAGTTTCTTTCATTGAATGAATGGCAAAAGCTAGATTCATTGGAATAGGACTTGCAGTGTTCTTCATCGAATAAATGTTAGCAGTTTGATTCATTAATTGCACGAATGCAGTTAAACTCACTTAAAAGATGAGTGATGTTTTTACAATTAAATCAATGAATTACATTTCTATCTTTGAATCAATGAGTGAAATATGAATCAATGCATGAATGAATGCTGTTTGTTTCATTGAATCAAAGCGTTCAGCTTGACCCATTGAATGAATGAGAGAAGCTCTACTCATTGAATCAACACGTGCAGTTTGGTTCATGGAGTGAATGTGTGAAGCTTGATTGAGAAATAAGTTTTGATTCATTGAATCAATGCTTTCAGTTTGATTCAATAATTGAGTGAATGCAATTTGTTTCTTTAAATGAAAACTGTCAGCATGACAAATTGAATGAATGAGAGAAGCTCTACTCATTGATTTTAGACCGACAGTTTCGTTCATGTAGTGAACGTGTGCAGTTTCATACAGACAATGCGTGAAACTTGTGCCATTGTGTGAATGAGAGTTGCTCTAATCATCGAATACACAAGTGCAGCCTCTTTCATTGAATGAACGTAAGTAGTTCGGTTCACTAAATGAGGGAGATAGGTTTGTTCCATTTAAACAAGGAATAAGGTTTGATTCATTGAATCAATGATTGCTGTTTGATTCAATGATTCGATGAATGCAGTTTGTTTCATTGAACGAATGAGAGTATCTACTCATTGATTTATCATGTGCAGTCTGCTTGATTGAATAAACAAGTGTAATATGAATCACTAAATACTTGAATAATGTTTGTGGAATTGAAACAAGAAAAAACAATGATTGTAGTTTGGTGCAATGATTCAATGAATGCAGTATGTTTCTTTCAATGAAAACGGTCAGCTTGACACATTGAATGAATGAGTTTGCTCCACTCATTGGATAAAGACGTGCAGTCTGTATCATTGAATAAATGAATGCAGTTTGCTCCATTGAATGAATGCGTTTTGGTCGTGGCATTAAATGAATGGCCGGAGCTCTACTCTTTAAATTCAGACATGCATTGAATGAACGGGTGCAGTTTGATTCACGAAGTAAATGAGTTAAGTTTGTTTGATTGAATCCATTAATTACTGTTTGATTCATTGAATCGGTTTGATGCAACGATTGAATGAATGCAGTTGTTTCATTGAATGAAAGTGCTAAGCTCCAGACATTGAATAAACAAGAAAAGCTGTACATATTGAATTAACTCGTGCAGTCTGTTTCATTTAATGACTGCATGCAGTTTGTATCAATGAATGAACGCGTTCAGTTTCTTTCATTGAATGAATGGCAAAAGTTGGATTCATTGCAATTGGACTTGCAGTGCTCCTCATCGAATAAATGTTAGCAGTTTGATTCATTAATTGCACGAATGCAGTTAAACTCACTCCAAAGATGAGTGATGTTTTTACAATTAAATCAATGAATTACATTTCTATCTTTGAATCAATGAGTGAAATATGAATCAATGCATGAATGAATGCTGTTTGTTTCATTGAATCAAAGCGTTCAGCTTGACCCATTGAATGAATGAGAGAAGCTCTACTCATTGAATCAACACGTGCAGTTTGGTTCATGGAGTGAATGTGTGAAGCTTGATTGAGAAATAAGTTTTGTTTCATTGAATCAATGCTTTCAGTTTGATTCAATAATTGAGTGAATGCAATTTGTTTCTTTAAATGAAAACTGTCAGCATGACAAATTGAATGAATGAGAGAAGCTCTACTCATTGATTTTAGACCGACAGTTTCGTTCATGTAGTGAACGTGTGCAGTTTCATACAGACAATGCGTGAAACTTGTGCCATTGTGTGAATGAGAGTTGCTCTAATCATCGAATACACAAGTGCAGCCTCTTTCATTGAATGAACGTAAGTAGTTCGGTTCACTAAATGACGGAGATAGGTTTGTTCCATTTAAACAAGGAATAAGGTTTGATTCATTGAATCAATGATTGCTGTTTGATTCAATGATTCGAGGAATGCAGTTTGTTTCATTGAACGAATGAGAGTATCTACTCATTGATTTATCATGTGCAGTCTGCTTGATTGAATAAACAAGTGTAATATGAATCACTAAATACTTGAATAATGTTTGTTCAATTGAAACAAGAAAAAACAATGATTGTAGTTTGGTGCAATGATTCAATGAATGCAGTATGTTTCTTTCAATGAAAACGGTCAGCTTGACACATTGAATGAATGAGTTTGCTCCACTCATTGGATAAAGACGTGCAGTCTGTATCATTGAATAAATGATACAGTTTGCTCCATTGAATGAATGCGTTTTGGTCGTGGCATTAAATGAATGGCCGGAGCTCTACTCTTTAAATTCAGACATGCATTGAATGAACGGGTGCAGTTTGATTCACGAAGTATATGAGTTAAGTTTGTTTGATTGAATCCATTAATTACTGTTTGATTCATTGAATCGGTTTGATGCAACGATTGAATGAATGCAGTTGTTTCATTGAATGAAAGTGCTAAGCTCCAGACATTGAATAAACAAGAAAAGCTGTACATATTGAATTAACTCGTGCAGTCTGTTTCATTTAATGACTGCATGCAGTTTGTATCAATGAATGAACGCGTTCAGTTTCTTTCATTGAATGAATGGCAAAAGTTGGATTCATTGCAATTGGACTTGCAGTGCTCCTCATCGAGTAAATGTTAGCAGTTTGATTCATTAGTTGCATTGTGTGCAGTTAAATTCACTCAAAAAATGAGTGATTTTTTTACAATTAAATCAATAAGTCACATTTCTTTCTTTGAATCAATGATTGAATTATGAATCAATGAATGAATGAATGCAACTTATTTCATTGAAACAAAGCGTTTAGTTTGACCCATTTAATGAATGAGAGAAGCTCTCCTCTTTGAATTAAAACGTGCACTCTGTATCATTGAGTGCAGCTTGCTCCATTGAATGCGTTTTGCACGTGGCATTAAATGAATGGCCGCAGCTCTACTCTTTAAATTAAATTAAGACATGCATTGAATGAACGGGTGCAGTTTGATTCACGAAGTAAATAAGTTAAGTTTGTTTGATTGAATCCATTAATTACTGTTGATTCATTGAATCGGTTTGATGCAACGATTGAATGAATGCAGTTGGTTTCATTGAATGAAAGTGCTAAGCTCAAGACATTGAAAAAAGAAGAAAAGTTGTACTTATTGAATTAACTCGTGCAGTCTGTTTCATTTAATGACTGCATGCAGTTTGTATCAATGAATGAACGCGTTCAGTTTCTTTCATTGAATGAATGGCAAAAACTAGATTCATTGGAATAGGACTTGCAGTGTTCTTCATCGAATAAATGTTAGCAGTTTGATTCATAAATTGCACGAATGCAGTTAAACTCACTCCAAAGATGAGTGATGTTTTTACAATTAAATCAATGAATTACATTTCTATCTTTGAATCAATGAGTGAAATATGAATCAATGCATGAATGAATGCTGTTTGTTTCATTGAATCAAAGCGTTCAGCTTGACCCATTGAATGAATGAGAGAAGCTCTACTCATTGAATCAACACGTGCAGTTTGGTTCATGGAGTGAATGTGTGAAGCTTGATTGAGAAATAAGTTTTGATTCATTGAATCAATGCTTTCAGTTTGATTCAATAATTGAGTGAATGCAATTTGTTTCTTTAAATGAAAACTGTCAGCATGACAAATTGAATGAATGAGAGAAGCTCTACTCATTGATTTTAGACCGACAGTTTCGTTCATGTAGTGAACGTGTGCAGTTTCATACAGACAATGCGTGAAACTTGTGCCATTGTGTGAATGAGAGTTGCTCTAATCATCGAATACACAAGTGCAGCCTCTTTCATTGAATGAACGTAAGTAGTTCGGTTCACTAAATAAGGGAGATAGGTTTGTTCCATTTAAACAAGGAATAAGGTTTGATTCATTGAATCAATGATTGCTGTTTGATTCAATGATTCGATGAATGCAGTTTGTTTCATTGAACGAATGAGAGTCTCTACTCATTGATTTATCATGTGCAGTCTGCTTGATTGAATAAACAAGTGTAATATGAATCACTAAATACTTGAATAATGTTTGTTCAATTGAAACAAGAAAAAACAATGATTGTAGTTTGGTCCAATGATTCAATGAATGCAGTATGTTTCTTTCAATGAAAACGGTCAGCTTGACACATTGAATGAATGAGTTTGCTCCACTCATTGGATAAAGACGTGCAGTCTGTATCATTGAATAAATGAATGCAGTTTGCTCCATTGAATGAATGCGTTTTGGTCGTGGCATTAAATGAATGGCCGGAGCTCTACTCTTTAAATTCAGACATGCATTGAATGAACGGGTGCAGTTTGATTCACCAAGTAAATGAGTTAAGTTTGTTTGATTGAATCCATTAATTACTGTTTGATTCATTGAATCGGTTTGATGCAACGATTGAATGAATGCAGTTGTTTCATTGAATGAAAGTGCTAAGCTCCAGACATTGAATAAACAAGAAAAGCTGTACATATTGAATTAACTCGTGCAGTCTGTTTCATTTAATGACTGCATGCAGTTTCTATCAATGAATGAACGCGTTCAGTTTCTTTCATTGAATGAATGGCAAAAGTTGGATTCATTGCAATTGGACTTGCAGTGCTCCTCATCGAGTAAATGTTAGCAGTTTGATTCATTAGTTGCATTGTGTGCAGTTAAATTCACTCAAAAAATGAGTGATTTTTTTACAATTAAATCAATAAGTCACATTTCTTTCTTTGAATCAATGATTGAATTATGAATCAATGAATGAATGAATGCAGCTTATTTCATTGAAACAAAGCGTTTAGTTTGACCCATTTAATGAATGAGAGAAGCTCTCCTCTTTGAATTAAAACGTGCACTCTGTATCATTGAGTGCAGCTTGCTCCATTGAATGCGTTTTGCACGTGGCATTAAATGAATGGCCGCAGCTCTACTCTTTAAATTAAATTAAGACATGCATTGAATGAACGGGTGCAGTTTGATTCACGAAGTAAATAAGTTAAGTTTGTTTGATTGAATCCATTAATTACTGTTGATTCATTGAATCGGTTTGATGCAACGATTGAATGAATGCAGTTGGTTTCATTGAATGAAAGTGCTAAGCTCAAGACATTGAAAAAAGAAGAAAAGTTGCACTTATTGAATTAACTCGTGCAGTCTGTTTCATTTAATGACTGCATGCAGTTTGTATCAATGAATGAACGCGTTCAGTTTCTTTCATTGAATGAATGGCAAAAGCTAGATTCATTGGAATAGGACTTGCAGTGTTCTTCATCGAATAAATGTTAGCAGTTTGATTCATTAATTGCACGAATGCAGTTAAACTCACTTAAAAGATGAGTGATGTTTTTACAATTAAATCAATGAATTACATTTCTATCTTTGAATCAATGAGTGAAATATGAATCAATGCATGAATGAATGCTGTTTGTTTCATTGAATCAAAGCGTTCAGCTTGACCCATTGAATGAATGAGAGAAGCTCTACTCATTGAATCAACACGTGCAGTTTGGTTCATGGAGTGAATGTGTGAAGCTTGATTGAGAAATAAGTTTTGATTCATTGAATCAATGCTTTCAGTTTGATTCAATAATTGAGTGAATGCAATTTGTTTCTTTAAATGAAAACTGTCAGCATGACAAATTGAATGAATGAGAGAAGCTCTACTCATTGATTTTAGACCGACAGTTTCGTTCATGTAGTGAACATATGCAGTTTCATACAGACAATGCGTGAAACTTGTGCCATTGTGTGAATGAGAGTTGCTCTAATCATCGAATACACAAGTGCAGCCTCTTTCATTGAATGAACGTAAGTAGTTCGGTTCACTAAATGAGGGAGATAGGTTTGTTCCATTTAAACAAGGAATAAGGTTTGATTCATTGAATCAATGATTGCTGTTTGATTCAATGATTCGATGAATGCAGTTTGTTTCATTGAACGAATGAGAGTATCTACTCATTGATTTATCATGTGCAGTCTGCTTGATTGAATAAACAAGTGTAATATGAATCACTAAATACTTGAATAATGTTTGTTCAATTGAAACAAGAAAAAACAATGATTGTAGTTTGGTCCAATGATTCAATGAATGCAGTATGTTTCTTTCAATGAAAACGGTCAGCTTGACACATTGAATGAATGAGTTTGCTCCACTCATTGGATAAAGACGTGCAGTCTGTATCATTGAATAAATGAATGCAGTTTGCTCCATTGAATGAATGCGTTTTGGTCGTGGCATTAAATGAATGGCCGGAGCTCTACTCTTTAAATTCAGACATGCATTGAATGAACGGGTGCAGTTTGATTCACCAAGTAAATGAGTTAAGTTTGTTTGATTGAATCCATTAATTACTGTTTGATTCATTGAATCGGTTTGATGCAACGATTGAATGAATGCAGTTGTTTCATTGAATGAAAGTGCTAAGCTCCAGACATTGAATAAACAAGAAAAGCTGTACATATTGAATTAACTCGTGCAGTCTGTTTCATTTAATGACTGCATGCAGTTTGTATCAATGAATGAACGCGTTCAGTTTCTTTCATTGAATGAATGGCAAAAGTTGGATTCATTGCAATTGGACTTGCAGTGCTCCTCATCGAATAAATGTTAGCAGTTTGATTCATTAATTGCACGAATGCAGTTAAACTCACTCCAAAGATGAGTGATGTTTTTACAATTAAATCAATGAATTACATTTCTATCTTTGAATCAATGAGTGAAATATGAATCAATGCATGAATGAATGCTGTTTGTTTCATTGAATCAAAGCGTTCAGCTTGACCCATTGAATGAATGAGAGAAGCTCTACTCATTGAATCAACACGTGCAGTTTGGTTCATGGAGTGAATGTGTGAAGCTTGATTGAGAAATAAGTTTTGTTTCATTGAATCAATGCTTTCAGTTTGATTCAATAATTGAGTGAATGCAATTTGTTTCTTTAAATGAAAACTGTCAGCATGACAAATTGAATGAATGAGAGAAGCTCTACTCATTGATTTTAGACCGACAGTTTCGTTCATGTAGTGAACGTGTGCAGTTTCATACAGACAATGCGTGAAACTTGTGCCATTGTGTGAATGAGAGTTGCTCTAATCATCGAATACACAAGTGCAGCCTCTTTCATTGAATGAACGTAAGTAGTTCGGTTCACTAAATGACGGAGATAGGTTTGTTCCATTTAAACAAGGAATAAGGTTTGATTCATTGAATCAATGATTGCTGTTTGATTCAATGATTCGAGGAATGCAGTTTGTTTCATTGAACGAATGAGAGTATCTACTCATTGATTTATCATGTGCAGTCTGCTTGATTGAATAAACAAGTGTAATATGAATCACTAAATACTTGAATAATGTTTGTTCAATTGAAACAAGAAAAAACAATGATTGTAGTTTGGTGCAATGATTCAATGAATGCAGTATGTTTCTTTCAATGAAAACGGTCAGCTTGACACATTGAATGAATGAGTTTGCTCCACTCATTGGATAAAGACGTGCAGTCTGTATCATTGAATAAATGATACAGTTTGCTCCATTGAATGAATGCGTTTTGGTCGTGGCATTAAATGAATGGCCGGAGCTCTACTCTTTAAATTCAGACATGCATTGAATGAACGGGTGCAGTTTGATTCACGAAGTATATGAGTTAAGTTTGTTTGATTGAATCCATTAATTACTGTTTGATTCATTGAATCGGTTTGATGCAACGATTGAATGAATGCAGTTGTTTCATTGAATGAAAGTGCTAAGCTCCAGACATTGAATAAACAAGAAAAGCTGTACATATTGAATTAACTCGTGCAGTCTGTTTCATTTAATGACTGCATGCAGTTTGTATCAATGAATGAACGCGTTCAGTTTCTTTCATTGAATGAATGGCAAAAGTTGGATTCATTGCAATTGGACTTGCAGTGCTCCTCATCGAGTAAATGTTAGCAGTTTGATTCATTAGTTGCATTGTGTGCAGTTAAATTCACTCAAAAAATGAGTGATTTTTTTACAATTAAATCAATAAGTCACATTTCTTTCTTTGAATCAATGATTGAATTATGAATCAATGAATGAATGAATGCAACTTATTTCATTGAAACAAAGCGTTTAGTTTGACCCATTTAATGAATGAGAGAAGCTCTCCTCTTTGAATTAAAACGTGCACTCTGTATCATTGAGTGCAGCTTGCTCCATTGAATGCGTTTTGCACGTGGCATTAAATGAATGGCCGCAGCTCTACTCTTTAAATTAAATTAAGACATGCATTGAATGAACGGGTGCAGTTTGATTCACGAAGTAAATAAGTTAAGTTTGTTTGATTGAATCCATTAATTACTGTTGATTCATTGAATCGGTTTGATGCAACGATTGAATGAATGCAGTTGGTTTCATTGAATGAAAGTGCTAAGCTCAAGACATTGAAAAAAGAAGAAAAGTTGTACTTATTGAATTAACTCGTGCAGTCTGTTTCATTTAATGACTGCATGCAGTTTGTATCAATGAATGAACGCGTTCAGTTTCTTTCATTGAATGAATGGCAAAAACTAGATTCATTGGAATAGGACTTGCAGTGTTCTTCATCGAATAAATGTTAGCAGTTTGATTCATAAATTGCACGAATGCAGTTAAACTCACTCCAAAGATGAGTGATGTTTTTACAATTAAATCAATGAATTACATTTCTATCTTTGAATCAATGAGTGAAATATGAATCAATGCATGAATGAATGCTGTTTGTTTCATTGAATCAAAGCGTTCAGCTTGACCCATTGAATGAATGAGAGAAGCTCTACTCATTGAATCAACACGTGCAGTTTGGTTCATGGAGTGAATGTGTGAAGCTTGATTGAGAAATAAGTTTTGATTCATTGAATCAATGCTTTCAGTTTGATTCAATAATTGAGTGAATGCAATTTGTTTCTTTAAATGAAAACTGTCAGCATGACAAATTGAATGAATGAGAGAAGCTCTACTCATTGATTTTAGACCGACAGTTTCGTTCATGTAGTGAACGTGTGCAGTTTCATACAGACAATGCGTGAAACTTGTGCCATTGTGTGAATGAGAGTTGCTCTAATCATCGAATACACAAGTGCAGCCTCTTTCATTGAATGAACGTAAGTAGTTCGGTTCACTAAATAAGGGAGATAGGTTTGTTCCATTTAAACAAGGAATAAGGTTTGATTCATTGAATCAATGATTGCTGTTTGATTCAATGATTCGATGAATGCAGTTTGTTTCATTGAACGAATGAGAGTCTCTACTCATTGATTTATCATGTGCAGTCTGCTTGATTGAATAAACAAGTGTAATATGAATCACTAAATACTTGAATAATGTTTGTTCAATTGAAACAAGAAAAAACAATGATTGTAGTTTGGTCCAATGATTCAATGAATGCAGTATGTTTCTTTCAATGAAAACGGTCAGCTTGACACATTGAATGAATGAGTTTGCTCCACTCATTGGATAAAGACGTGCAGTCTGTATCATTGAATAAATGAATGCAGTTTGCTCCATTGAATGAATGCGTTTTGGTCGTGGCATTAAATGAATGGCCGGAGCTCTACTCTTTAAATTCAGACATGCATTGAATGAACGGGTGCAGTTTGATTCACCAAGTAAATGAGTTAAGTTTGTTTGATTGAATCCATTAATTACTGTTTGATTCATTGAATCGGTTTGATGCAACGATTGAATGAATGCAGTTGTTTCATTGAATGAAAGTGCTAAGCTCCAGACATTGAATAAACAAGAAAAGCTGTACATATTGAATTAACCCGTGCAGTCTGTTTCATTTAATGACTGCATGCAGTTTCTATCAATGAATGAACGCGTTCAGTTTCTTTCATTGAATGAATGGCAAAAGTTGGATTCATTGCAATTGGACTTGCAGTGCTCCTCATCGAGTAAATGTTAGCAGTTTGATTCATTAGTTGCATTGTGTGCAGTTAAATTCACTCAAAAAATGAGTGATTTTTTTACAATTAAATCAATAAGTCACATTTCTTTCTTTGAATCAATGATTGAATTATGAATCAATGAATGAATGAATGCAGCTTATTTCATTGAAACAAAGCGTTTAGTTTGACCCATTTAATGAATGAGAGAAGCTCTCCTCTTTGAATTAAAACGTGCACTCTGTATCATTGAGTGCAGCTTGCTCCATTGAATGCGTTTTGCACGTGGCATTAAATGAATGGCCGCAGCTCTACTCTTTAAATTAAATTAAGACATGCATTGAATGAACGGGTGCAGTTTGATTCACGAAGTAAATAAGTTAAGTTTGTTTGATTGAATCCATTAATTACTGTTGATTCATTGAATCGGTTTGATGCAACGATTGAATGAATGCAGTTGGTTTCATTGAATGAAAGTGCTAAGCTCAAGACATTGAAAAAAGAAGAAAAGTTGCACTTATTGAATTAACTCGTGCAGTCTGTTTCATTTAATGACTGCATGCAGTTTGTATCAATGAATGAACGCGTTCAGTTTCTTTCATTGAATGAATGGCAAAAGCTAGATTCATTGGAATAGGACTTGCAGTGTTCTTCATCGAATAAATGTTAGCAGTTTGATTCATTAATTGCACGAATGCAGTTAAACTCACTTAAAAGATGAGTGATGTTTTTACAATTAAATCAATGAATTACATTTCTATCTTTGAATCAATGAGTGAAATATGAATCAATGCATGAATGAATGCTGTTTGTTTCATTGAATCAAAGCGTTCAGCTTGACCCATTGAATGAATGAGAGAAGCTCTACTCATTGAATCAACACGTGCAGTTTGGTTCATGGAGTGAATGTGTGAAGCTTGATTGAGAAATAAGTTTTGATTCATTGAATCAATGCTTTCAGTTTGATTCAATAATTGAGTGAATGCAATTTGTTTCTTTAAATGAAAACTGTCAGCATGACAAATTGAATGAATGAGAGAAGCTCTACTCATTGATTTTAGACCGACAGTTTCGTTCATGTAGTGAACGTGTGCAGTTTCATACAGACAATGCGTGAAACTTGTGCCATTGTGTGAATGAGAGTTGCTCTAATCATCGAATACACAAGTGCAGCCTCTTTCATTGAATGAACGTAAGTAGTTCGGTTCACTAAATGAGGGAGATAGGTTTGTTCCATTTAAACAAGGAATAAGGTTTGATTCATTGAATCAATGATTGCTGTTTGATTCAATGATTCGATGAATGCAGTTTGTTTCATTGAACGAATGAGAGTATCTACTCATTGATTTATCATGTGCAGTCTGCTTGATTGAATAAACAAGTGTAATATGAATCACTAAATACTTGAATAATGTTTGTGGAATTGAAACAAGAAAAAACAATGATTGTAGTTTGGTGCAATGATTCAATGAATGCAGTATGTTTCTTTCAATGAAAACGGTCAGCTTGACACATTGAATGAATGAGTTTGCTCCACTCATTGGATAAAGACGTGCAGTCTGTATCATTGAATAAATGAATGCAGTTTGCTCCATTGAATGAATGCGTTTTGGTCGTGGCATTAAATGAATGGCCGGAGCTCTACTCTTTAAATTCAGACATGCATTGAATGAACGGGTGCAGTTTGATTCACGAAGTAAATGAGTTAAGTTTGTTTGATTGAATCCATTAATTACTGTTTGATTCATTGAATCGGTTTGATGCAACGATTGAATGAATGCAGTTGTTTCATTGAATGAAAGTGCTAAGCTCCAGACATTGAATAAACAAGAAAAGCTGTACATATTGAATTAACTCGTGCAGTCTGTTTCATTTAATGACTGCATGCAGTTTGTATCAATGAATGAACGCGTTCAGTTTCTTTCATTGAATGAATGGCAAAAGTTGGATTCATTGCAATTGGACTTGCAGTGCTCCTCATCGAATAAATGTTAGCAGTTTGATTCATTAATTGCACGAATGCAGTTAAACTCACTCCAAAGATGAGTGATGTTTTTACAATTAAATCAATGAATTACATTTCTATCTTTGAATCAATGAGTGAAATATGAATCAATGCATGAATGAATGCTGTTTGTTTCATTGAATCAAAGCGTTCAGCTTGACCCATTGAATGAATGAGAGAAGCTCTACTCATTGAATCAACACGTGCAGTTTGGTTCATGGAGTGAATGTGTGAAGCTTGATTGAGAAATAAGTTTTGTTTCATTGAATCAATGCTTTCAGTTTGATTCAATAATTGAGTGAATGCAATTTGTTTCTTTAAATGAAAACTGTCAGCATGACAAATTGAATGAATGAGAGAAGCTCTACTCATTGATTTTAGACCGACAGTTTCGTTCATGTAGTGAACGTGTGCAGTTTCATACAGACAATGCGTGAAACTTGTGCCATTGTGTGAATGAGAGTTGCTCTAATCATCGAATACACAAGTGCAGCCTCTTTCATTGAATGAACGTAAGTAGTTCGGTTCACTAAATGACGGAGATAGGTTTGTTCCATTTAAACAAGGAATAAGGTTTGATTCATTGAATCAATGATTGCTGTTTGATTCAATGATTCGAGGAATGCAGTTTGTTTCATTGAACGAATGAGAGTATCTACTCATTGATTTATCATGTGCAGTCTGCTTGATTGAATAAACAAGTGTAATATGAATCACTAAATACTTGAATAATGTTTGTTCAATTGAAACAAGAAAAAACAATGATTGTAGTTTGGTGCAATGATTCAATGAATGCAGTATGTTTCTTTCAATGAAAACGGTCAGCTTGACACATTGAATGAATGAGTTTGCTCCACTCATTGGATAAAGACGTGCAGTCTGTATCATTGAATAAATGATACAGTTTGCTCCATTGAATGAATGCGTTTTGGTCGTGGCATTAAATGAATGGCCGGAGCTCTACTCTTTAAATTCAGACATGCATTGAATGAACGGGTGCAGTTTGATTCACGAAGTATATGAGTTAAGTTTGTTTGATTGAATCCATTAATTACTGTTTGATTCATTGAATCGGTTTGATGCAACGATTGAATGAATGCAGTTGTTTCATTGAATGAAAGTGCTAAGCTCCAGACATTGAATAAACAAGAAAAGCTGTACATATTGAATTAACTCGTGCAGTCTGTTTCATTTAATGACTGCATGCAGTTTGTATCAATGAATGAACGCGTTCAGTTTCTTTCATTGAATGAATGGCAAAAGTTGGATTCATTGCAATTGGACTTGCAGTGCTCCTCATCGAGTAAATGTTAGCAGTTTGATTCATTAGTTGCATTGTGTGCAGTTAAATTCACTCAAAAAATGAGTGATTTTTTTACAATTAAATCAATAAGTCACATTTCTTTCTTTGAATCAATGATTGAATTATGAATCAATGAATGAATGAATGCAACTTATTTCATTGAAACAAAGCGTTTAGTTTGACCCATTTAATGAATGAGAGAAGCTCTCCTCTTTGAATTAAAACGTGCACTCTGTATCATTGAGTGCAGCTTGCTCCATTGAATGCGTTTTGCACGTGGCATTAAATGAATGGCCGCAGCTCTACTCTTTAAATTAAATTAAGACATGCATTGAATGAACGGGTGCAGTTTGATTCACGAAGTAAATAAGTTAAGTTTGTTTGATTGAATCCATTAATTACTGTTGATTCATTGAATCGGTTTGATGCAACGATTGAATGAATGCAGTTGGTTTCATTGAATGAAAGTGCTAAGCTCAAGACATTGAAAAAAGAAGAAAAGTTGTACTTATTGAATTAACTCGTGCAGTCTGTTTCATTTAATGACTGCATGCAGTTTGTATCAATGAATGAACGCGTTCAGTTTCTTTCATTGAATGAATGGCAAAAACTAGATTCATTGGAATAGGACTTGCAGTGTTCTTCATCGAATAAATGTTAGCAGTTTGATTCATAAATTGCACGAATGCAGTTAAACTCACTCCAAAGATGAGTGATGTTTTTACAATTAAATCAATGAATTACATTTCTATCTTTGAATCAATGAGTGAAATATGAATCAATGCATGAATGAATGCTGTTTGTTTCATTGAATCAAAGCGTTCAGCTTGACCCATTGAATGAATGAGAGAAGCTCTACTCATTGAATCAACACGTGCAGTTTGGTTCATGGAGTGAATGTGTGAAGCTTGATTGAGAAATAAGTTTTGATTCATTGAATCAATGCTTTCAGTTTGATTCAATAATTGAGTGAATGCAATTTGTTTCTTTAAATGAAAACTGTCAGCATGACAAATTGAATGAATGAGAGAAGCTCTACTCATTGATTTTAGACCGACAGTTTCGTTCATGTAGTGAACGTGTGCAGTTTCATACAGACAATGCGTGAAACTTGTGCCATTGTGTGAATGAGAGTTGCTCTAATCATCGAATACACAAGTGCAGCCTCTTTCATTGAATGAACGTAAGTAGTTCGGTTCACTAAATAAGGGAGATAGGTTTGTTCCATTTAAACAAGGAATAAGGTTTGATTCATTGAATCAATGATTGCTGTTTGATTCAATGATTCGATGAATGCAGTTTGTTTCATTGAACGAATGAGAGTCTCTACTCATTGATTTATCATGTGCAGTCTGCTTGATTGAATAAACAAGTGTAATATGAATCACTAAATACTTGAATAATGTTTGTTCAATTGAAACAAGAAAAAACAATGATTGTAGTTTGGTCCAATGATTCAATGAATGCAGTATGTTTCTTTCAATGAAAACGGTCAGCTTGACACATTGAATGAATGAGTTTGCTCCACTCATTGGATAAAGACGTGCAGTCTGTATCATTGAATAAATGAATGCAGTTTGCTCCATTGAATGAATGCGTTTTGGTCGTGGCATTAAATGAATGGCCGGAGCTCTACTCTTTAAATTCAGACATGCATTGAATGAACGGGTGCAGTTTGATTCACCAAGTAAATGAGTTAAGTTTGTTTGATTGAATCCATTAATTACTGTTTGATTCATTGAATCGGTTTGATGCAACGATTGAATGAATGCAGTTGTTTCATTGAATGAAAGTGCTAAGCTCCAGACATTGAATAAACAAGAAAAGCTGTACATATTGAATTAACTCGTGCAGTCTGTTTCATTTAATGACTGCATGCAGTTTCTATCAATGAATGAACGCGTTCAGTTTCTTTCATTGAATGAATGGCAAAAGTTGGATTCATTGCAATTGGACTTGCAGTGCTCCTCATCGAGTAAATGTTAGCAGTTTGATTCATTAGTTGCATTGTGTGCAGTTAAATTCACTCAAAAAATGAGTGATTTTTTTACAATTAAATCAATAAGTCACATTTCTTTCTTTGAATCAATGATTGAATTATGAATCAATGAATGAATGAATGCAGCTTATTTCATTGAAACAAAGCGTTTAGTTTGACCCATTTAATGAATGAGAGAAGCTCTCCTCTTTGAATTAAAACGTGCACTCTGTATCATTGAGTGCAGCTTGCTCCATTGAATGCGTTTTGCACGTGGCATTAAATGAATGGCCGCAGCTCTACTCTTTAAATTAAATTAAGACATGCATTGAATGAACGGGTGCAGTTTGATTCACGAAGTAAATAAGTTAAGTTTGTTTGATTGAATCCATTAATTACTGTTGATTCATTGAATCGGTTTGATGCAACGATTGAATGAATGCAGTTGGTTTCATTGAATGAAAGTGCTAAGCTCAAGACATTGAAAAAAGAAGAAAAGTTGCACTTATTGAATTAACTCGTGCAGTCTGTTTCATTTAATGACTGCATGCAGTTTGTATCAATGAATGAACGCGTTCAGTTTCTTTCATTGAATGAATGGCAAAAGCTAGATTCATTGGAATAGGACTTGCAGTGTTCTTCATCGAATAAATGTTAGCAGTTTGATTCATTAATTGCACGAATGCAGTTAAACTCACTTAAAAGATGAGTGATGTTTTTACAATTAAATCAATGAATTACATTTCTATCTTTGAATCAATGAGTGAAATATGAATCAATGCATGAATGAATGCTGTTTGTTTCATTGAATCAAAGCGTTCAGCTTGACCCATTGAATGAATGAGAGAAGCTCTACTCATTGAATCAACACGTGCAGTTTGGTTCATGGAGTGAATGTGTGAAGCTTGATTGAGAAATAAGTTTTGATTCATTGAATCAATGCTTTCAGTTTGATTCAATAATTGAGTGAATGCAATTTGTTTCTTTAAATGAAAACTGTCAGCATGACAAATTGAATGAATGAGAGAAGCTCTACTCATTGATTTTAGACCGACAGTTTCGTTCATGTAGTGAACATATGCAGTTTCATACAGACAATGCGTGAAACTTGTGCCATTGTGTGAATGAGAGTTGCTCTAATCATCGAATACACAAGTGCAGCCTCTTTCATTGAATGAACGTAAGTAGTTCGGTTCACTAAATGAGGGAGATAGGTTTGTTCCATTTAAACAAGGAATAAGGTTTGATTCATTGAATCAATGATTGCTGTTTGATTCAATGATTCGATGAATGCAGTTTGTTTCATTGAACGAATGAGAGTATCTACTCATTGATTTATCATGTGCAGTCTGCTTGATTGAATAAACAAGTGTAATATG
Source organism: Chiloscyllium punctatum (assembly GCF_047496795.1). Lineage (NCBI taxonomy): Eukaryota > Metazoa > Chordata > Chondrichthyes > Orectolobiformes > Hemiscylliidae > Chiloscyllium > Chiloscyllium punctatum. Next base: position 22,161 of record NW_027310394.1, read on the forward strand.
AATCACTAAATACTTGAATAATGTTTGTTCAATTGAAACAAGAAAAAACAATGATTGTAGTTTGGTCCAATGATTCAATGAATGCAGTATGTTTCTTTCAATGAAAACGGTCAGCTTGACACATTGAATGAATGAGTTTGCTCCACTCATTGGATAAAGACGTGCAGTCTGTATCATTGAATAAATGAATGCAGTTTGCTCCATTGAATGAATGCGTTTTGGTCGTGGCATTAAATGAATGGCCGGAGCTCTACTCTTTAAATTCAGACATGCATTGAATGAACGGGTGCAGTTTGATTCACCAAGTATATGAGTTAAGTTTGTTTGATTGAATCCATTAATTACTGTTTGATTCATTGAATCGGTTTGATGCAACGATTGAATGAATGCAGTTGTTTCATTGAATGAAAGTGCTAAGCTCCAGACATTGAATAAACAAGAAAAGCTGTACATATTGAATTAACTCGTGCAGTCTGTTTCATTTAATGACTGCATGCAGTTTTTATCAATGAATGAACGCGTTCAGTTTCTTTCATTGAATGAATGGCAAAAGTTGGATTCATTGCAATTGGACTTGCAGTGCTCCTCATCGAATAAATGTTAGCAGTTTGATTCATTAATTGCATTGTGTGCAGTTAAATTCACTCAAAAAGGGAGTGATGTTTTTACAATTAAATCAATAAGTCAAATTTCTTTCTTTGAATCAATGATTGAATTATGAATCAATGAATGAATGAATGCAGCTTATTTCATTGAAACAAAGCGTTTAGTTTGACCCATTTACTGAATGAGAGAAGCTCTCCTCTTTGAATTAAAACGTGCACTCTGTGTCATTGAGTGCAGCTTGCTCCATTGAATGCGTTTTGCACGTGGCATTAAATGAATGGCCGCAGCTCTACTCTTTAAATTAAATTAAGACATGCATTGAATGAACGGGTGCAGTTTGATTCACGAAGTAAATAAGTTAAGTTTGTTTGATTGAATCCATTAATTACTGTTGATTCATTGAATCGGTTTGATGCAACGATTGAATGAATGCAGTTGGTTTCATTGAATGAAAGTGCTAAGCTCAAGACATTGAAAAAAGAAGAAAAGTTGTATGTATTGAATTAACTCGTGCAGTCTGTTTCATTGAATGACTGCATGCAGTTTGTATCAATGAATGAACGCGTTCAGTTTCTTTCATTGAATGAATGGCAAAAGTTGGATTCATTGCAATTGGACTTGCAGTGCTCCTCATCGAATAAATGTTAGCAGTTTGATTCATTAATTGCACGAATGCAGTTAAACTCACTCCAAAGATGAGTGATGTTTTTACAATTAAATCAATGAATTACATTTGTATCTTTGAATCAATGAGTGAAATATGAATCAATGCATGAATGAATGCTGTTTGTTTCATTGAATCAAAGCGTTCAGCTTGACCCATTGAATGAATGAGAGAAGCTCTACTCATTGAATCAACACGTGCAGTTTGGTTCATGGAGTGAATGTGTGAAGCTTGATTGAGAAATAAGTTTTGATTCATTGAATCAATGCTTTCAGTTTGATTCAATAATTGAGTGAATGCAATTTGTTTCTTTAAATGAAAACTGTCAGCATGACAAATTGAATGAATGAGAGAAGCTCTACTCATTGATTTTAGACCGATAGTTTCGTTCATGTAGTGAACGTGTGCAGTTTCATACAGACAATGCGTGAAACTTGTGCCATTGTGTGAATGAGAGTTGCTCTAATCATCGAATACACAAGTGCAGCCTCTTTCATTGAATGAACGTAAGTAGTTCGGTTCACTAAATGAGGGAGATAGGTTTGTTCCATTTAAACAAGGAATAAGGTTTGATTCATTGAATCAATGATTGCTGTTTGATTCAATGATTCGATGAATGCAGTTTGTTTCATTGAACGAATGAGAGTATCTACTCATTGATTTATCATGTGCAGTCTGCTTGATTGAATAAACAAGTGTAATATGAATCACTAAATACTTGAAAAATGTTTGTTCAATTGAAACAAGAAAAAACAATGATTGTAGTTTGGTGCAATGATTCAATGAATGCAGTATGTTTCTTTCAATGAAAACGGTCAGCTTGACACATTGAATGAATGAGTTTGCTCCACTCATTGGATAAAGACGTGCAGTCTGTATCATTGAATAAATGAATGCAGTTTGCTCCATTGAATGAATGCGTTTTGGTCGTGGCATTAAATGAATGGCCGGAGCTCTACTCTTTAAATTCAGACATGCATTGAATGAACGGGTGCAGTTTGATTCACGAAGTAAATGAGTTAAGTTTGTTTGATTGAATCCATTAATTACTGTTTGATTCATTGAATCGGTTTGATGCAACGATTGAATGAATGCAGTTGTTTCATTGAATGAAAGTGCTAAGCTCCAGACATTGAATAAACAAGAAAAGCTGTACATATTGAATTAACTCGTGCAGTCTGTTTCATTTAATGACTGCATGCAGTTTGTATCAATGAATGAACGCGTTCAGTTTCTTTCATTGAATGAATGGCAAAAGTTGGATTCATTGCAATTGGACTTGCAGTGCTCCTCATCGAGTAAATGTTAGCAGTTTGATTCATTAATTGCATTGTGTGCAGTTAAATTCACTCAAAAAATGAGTGATTTTTTTACAATTAAATCAATAAGTCACATTTCTTTCTTTGAATCAATGATTGAATTATGAATCAATGAATGAATGAATGCAGCTTATTTCATTGAAACAAAGCGTTTAGTTTGACCCATTTAATGAATGAGAGAAGCTCTCCTCTTTGAATTAAAACGTGCACTCTGTATCATTGAGTGCAGCTTGCTCCATTGAATGCGTTTTGCACGTGGCATTAAATGAATGGCCGCAGCTCTACTCTTTAAATTAAATTAAGACATGCATTGAATGAACGGGTGCAGTTTGATTCACGAAGTAAATAAGTTAAGTTTGTTTGATTGAATCCATTAATTACTGTTGATTCATTGAATCGGTTTGATGCAACGATTGAATGAATGCAGTTGGTTTCATTGAATGAAAGTGCTAAGCTCAAGACATTGAAAAAAGAAGAAAAGTTGTACTTATTGAATTAACTCGTGCAGTCTGTTTCATTTAATGACTGCATGCAGTTTGTATCAATGAATGAACGCGTTCAGTTTCTTTCATTGAATGAATGGCAAAAGCTAGATTCATTGGAATAGGACTTGCAGTGTTCTTCATCGAATAAATGTTAGCAGTTTGATTCATTAATTGCACGAATGCAGTTAAACTCACTCCAAAGATGAGTGATGTTTTTACAATTAAATCAATGAATTACATTTCTATCTTTGAATCAATGAGTGAAATATGAATCAATGCATGAATGAATGCTGTTTGTTTCATTGAATCAAAGCGTTCAGCTTGACCCATTGAATGAATGAGAGAAGCTCTACTCATTGAATCAACACGTGCAGGTTGGTTCATGGAGTGAATGTGTGAAGCTTGATTGAGAAATAAGTTTTGATTCATTGAATCAATGCTTTCAGTTTGATTCAATAATTGAGTGAATGCAATTTGTTTCTTTAAATGAAAACTGTCAGCATGACAAATTGAATGAATGAGAGAAGCTCTACTCATTGATTTTAGACCGACAGTTTCGTTCATGTAGTGAACGTGTGCAGTTTCATACAGACAATGCGTGAAACTTGTGCCATTGTGTGAATGAGAGTTGCTCTAATCATCGAATACACAAGTGCAGCCTCTTTCATTGAATGAACGTAAGTAGTTCGGTTCACTAAATAAGGGAGGTAGGTTTGTTCCATTTAAACAAGGAATAAGGTTTGATTCATTGAATCAATGATTGCTGTTTGATTCAATGATTCGATGAATGCAGTTTGTTTCATTGAACGAATGAGAGTATCTACTCATTGATTTATCATGTGCAGTCTGCTTGATTGAATAAACAAGTGCAATATGAATCACTAAATACTTGAATAATGTTTGTTCAATTGAAACAAGAAAAAACAATGATTGTAGTTTGGTGCAATGATTCAATGAATGCAGTATGTTTCTTTCAATGAAAACGGTCAGCTTGACACATTGAATGAATGAGTTTGCTCCACTCATTGGATAAAGACGTGCAGTCTGTATCATTGAATAAATGAATGCAGTTTGCTCCATTGAATGAATGCGTTTTGGTCGTGGCATTAAATGAATGGCCGGAGCTCTACTCTTTAAATTCAGACATGCATTGAATGAACGGGTGCAGTTTGATTCACGAAGTAAATGAGTTAAGTTTGTTTGATTGAATCCATTAATTACTGTTTGATTCATTGAATCGGTTTGATGCAACGATTGAATGAATGCAGTTGTTTCATTGAATGAAAGTGCTAAGCTCCAGACATTGAATAAACAAGAAAAGCTGTACATATTGAATTAACTCGTGCAGTCTGTTTCATTTAATGACTGCATGCAGTTTGTATCAATGAATGAACGCGTTCAGTTTCTTTCATTGAATGAATGGCAAAAGTTGGATTCATTGCAATTGGACTTGCAGTGCTCCTCATCGAATAAATGTTAGCAGTTTGATTCATTAATTGCATTGTGTGCAGTTAAATTCACTCAAAAAATGAGTGATTTTTTTACAATTAAATCAATAAGTCACATTTCTTTCTTTGAATCAATGATTGAATTATGAATCAATGAATGAATGAATGCAGCTTATTTCATTGAAACAAAGCGTTTAGTTTGACCCATTTAATGAATGAGAGAAGCTCTCCTCTTTGAATTAAAACGTGCACTCTGTATCATTGAGTGCAGCTTGCTCCATTGAATGCGTTTTGCACGTGGCATTAAATGAATGGCCGCAGCTCTACTCTTTAAATTAAATTAAGACATGCATTGAATGAACGGGTGCAGTTTGATTCACGAAGTAAATAAGTTAAGTTTGTTTGATTGAATCCATTAATTACTGTTGATTCATTGAATCGGTTTGATGCAACGATTGAATGAATGCAGTTGGTTTCATTGAATGAAAGTGCTAAGCTCAAGACATTGAAAAAAGAAGAAAAGTTGTACTTATTGAATTAACTCGTGCAGTCTGTTTCATTTAATGACTGCATGCAGTTTGTATCAATGAATGAACGCGTTCAGTTTCTTTCATTGAATGAATGGCAAAAGCTAGATTCATTGGAATAGGACTTGCAGTGTTCTTCATCGAATAAATGTTAGCAGTTTGATTCATTAATTGCACGAATGCAGTTAAACTCACTCCAAAGATGAGTGATGTTTTTACAATTAAATCAATGAATTACATTTCTATCTTTGAATCAATGAGTGAAATATGAATCAATGCATGAATGAATGCTGTTTGTTTCATTGAATCAAAGCGTTCAGCTTGACCCATTGAATGAATGAGAGAAGCTCTACTCATTGAATCAACACGTGCAGGTTGGTTCATGGAGTGAATGTGTGAAGCTTGATTGAGAAATAAGTTTTGATTCATTGAATCAATGCTTTCAGTTTGATTCAATAATTGAGTGAATGCAATTTGTTTCTTTAAATGAAAACTGTCAGCATGACAAATTGAATGAATGAGAGAAGCTCTACTCATTGATTTTAGACCGACAGTTTCGTTCATGTAGTGAACGTGTGCAGTTTCATACAGACAATGCGTGAAACTTGTGCCATTGTGTGAATGAGAGTTGCTCTAATCATCGAATACACAAGTGCAGCCTCTTTCATTGAATGAACGTAAGTAGTTCGGTTCACTAAATAAGGGAGGTAGGTTTGTTCCATTTAAACAAGGAATAAGGTTTGATTCATTGAATCAATGATTGCTGTTTGATTCAATGATTCGATGAATGCAGTTTGTTTCATTGAACGAATGAGAGTATCTACTCATTGATTTATCATGTGCAGTCTGCTTGATTGAATAAACAAGTGCAATATGAATCACTAAATACTTGAATAATGTTTGTTCAATTGAAACAAGAAAAAACAATGATTGTAGTTTGGTGCAATGATTCAATGAATGCAGTATGTTTCTTTCAATGAAAACGGTCAGCTTGACACATTGAATGAATGAGTTTGCTCCACTCATTGGATAAAGACGTGCAGTCTGTATCATTGAATAAATGAATGCAGTTTGCTCCATTGAATGAATGCGTTTTGGTCGTGGCATTAAATGAATGGCCGGAGCTCTACTCTTTAAATTCAGACATGCATTGAATGAACGGGTGCAGTTTGATTCACGAAGTAAATGAGTTAAGTTTGTTTGATTGAATCCATTAATTACTGTTTGATTCATTGAATCGGTTTGATGCAACGATTGAATGAATGCAGTTGTTTCATTGAATGAAAGTGCTAAGCTCCAGACATTGAATAAACAAGAAAAGCTGTACATATTGAATTAACTCGTGCAGTCTGTTTCATTTAATGACTGCATGCAGTTTGTATCAATGAATGAACGCGTTCAGTTTCTTTCATTGAATGAATGGCAAAAGTTGGATTCATTGCAATTGGACTTGCAGTGCTCCTCATCGAATAAATGTTAGCAGTTTGATTCATTAATTGCATTGTGTGCAGTTAAATTCACTCAAAAAATGAGTGATTTTTTTACAATTAAATCAATAAGTCACATTTCTTTCTTTGAATCAATGATTGAATTATGAATCAATGAATGAATGAATGCAGCTTATTTCATTGAAACAAAGCGTTTAGTTTGACCCATTTAATGAATGAGAGAAGCTCTCCTCTTTGAATTAAAACGTGCACTCTGTATCATTGAGTGCAGCTTGCTCCATTGAATGCGTTTTGCACGTGGCATTAAATGAATGGCCGCAGCTCTACTCTTTAAATTAAATTAAGACATGCATTGAATGAACGGGTGCAGTTTGATTCACGAAGTAAATAAGTTAAGTTTGTTTGATTGAATCCATTAATTACTGTTGATTCATTGAATCGGTTTGATGCAACGATTGAATGAATGCAGTTGGTTTCATTGAATGAAAGTGCTAAGCTCAAGACATTGAAAAAAGAAGAAAAGTTGTATGTATTGAATTAACTCGTGCAGTCTGTTTCATTTAATGACTGCATGCAGTTTGTATCAATGAATGAACGCGTTCAGTTTCTTTCATTGAATGAATGGCAAAAGCTAGATTCATTGGAATAGGACTTGCAGTGTTCTTCATCGAATAAATGTTAGCAGTTTGATTCATTAATTGCACGAATGCAGTTAAACTCACTCCAAAGATGAGTGATGTTTTTACAATTAAATCAATGAATTACATTTCTATCTTTGAATCAATGAGTGAAATATGAATCAATGCATGAATGAATGCTGTTTGTTTCATTGAATCAAAGCGTTCAGCTTGACCCATTGAATGAATGAGAGAAGCTCTACTCATTGAATCAACACGTGCAGGTTGGTTCATGGAGTGAATGTGTGAAGCTTGATTGAGAAATAAGTTTTGATTCATTGAATCAATGCTTTCAGTTTGATTCAATAATTGAGTGAATGCAATTTGTTTCTTTAAATGAAAACTGTCAGCATGACAAATTGAATGAATGAGAGAAGCTCTACTCATTGATTTTAGACCGACAGTTTCGTTCATGTAGTGAACGTGTGCAGTTTCATACAGACAATGCGTGAAACTTGTGCCATTGTGTGAATGAGAGTTGCTCTAATCATCGAATACACAAGTGCAGCCTCTTTCATTGAATGAACGTAAGTAGTTCCGTTCACTAAATAAGGGAGATAGGTTTGTTCCATTTAAACAAGGAATAAGGTTTGATTCATTGAATCAATGATTGCTGTTTGATTCAATGATTCGATGAATGCAGTTTGTTTCATTGAACGAATGAGAGTATCTACTCATTGATTTATCATGTGCAGTCTGCTTGATTGAATAAACAAGTGTAATATGAATCACTAAATACTTGAATAATGTTTGTTCAATTGAAACAAGAAAAAACAATGATTGTAGTTTGGTGCAATGATTCAATGAATGCAGTATGTTTCTTTCAATGAAAACGGTCAGCTTGACACATTGAATGAATGAGTTTGCTCCACTCATTGGATAAAGACGTGCAGTCTGTATCATTGAATAAATGAATGCAGTTTGCTCCATTGAATGAATGCGTTTTGGTCGTGGCATTAAATGAATGGCCGGAGCTCTACTCTTTAAATTCAGACATGCATTGAATGAACGGGTGCAGTTTGATTCACCAAGTATATGAGTTAAGTTTGTTTGATTGAATCCATTAATTACTGTTTGATTCATTGAATCGGTTTGATGCAACGATTGAATGAATGCAGTTGTTTCATTGAATGAAAGTGCTAAGCTCCAGACATTGAATAAACAAGAAAAGCTGTACATATTGAATTAACTCGTGCAGTCTGTTTCATTTAATGACTGCATGCAGTTTGTATCAATGAATGAACGCGTTCAGTTTCTTTCATTGAATGAATGGCAAAAGTTGGATTCATTGCAATTGGACTTGCAGTGCTCCTCATCGAATAAATGTTAGCAGTTTGATTCATTAATTGCATTGTGTGCAGTTAAATTCACTCAAAAAATGAGTGATTTTTTTACAATTAAATCAATAAGTCACATTTCTTTCTTTGAATCAATGATTGAATTATGAATCAATGAATGAATGAATGCAGCTTATTTCATTGAAACAAAGCGTTTAGTTTGACCCATTTAATGAATGAGAGAAGCTCTCCTCTTTGAATTAAAACGTGCACTCTGTATCATTGAGTGCAGCTTGCTCCATTGAATGCGTTTTGCACGTGGCATTAAATGAATGGCCGCAGCTCTACTCTTTAAATTAAATTAAGACATGCATTGAATGAACGGGTGCAGTTTGATTCACGAAGTAAATAAGTTAAGTTTGTTTGATTGAATCCATTAATTACTGTTGATTCATTGAATCGGTTTGATGCAACGATTGAATGAATGCAGTTGGTTTCATTGAATGAAAGTGCTAAGCTCAAGACATTGAAAAAAGAAGAAAAGTTGTACTTATTGAATTAACTCGTGCAGTCTGTTTCATTTAATGACTGCATGCAGTTTGTATCAATGAATGAACGCGTTCAGTTTCTTTCATTGAATGAATGGCAAAAGCTAGATTCATTGGAATAGGACTTGCAGTGTTCTTCATCGAATAAATGTTAGCAGTTTGATTCATTAATTGCACGAATGCAGTTAAACTCACTCCAAAGATGAGTGATGTTTTTACAATTAAATCAATGAATTACATTTCTATCTTTGAATCAATGAGTGAAATATGAATCAATGCATGAATGAATGCTGTTTGTTTCATTGAATCAAAGCGTTCAGCTTGACCCATTGAATGAATGAGAGAAGCTCTACTCATTGAATCAACACGTGCAGGTTGGTTCATGGAGTGAATGTGTGAAGCTTGATTGAGAAATAAGTTTTGATTCATTGAATCAATGCTTTCAGTTTGATTCAATAATTGAGTGAATGCAATTTGTTTCTTTAAATGAAAACTGTCAGCATGACAAATTGAATGAATGAGAGAAGCTCTACTCATTGATTTTAGACCGACAGTTTCGTTCATGTAGTGAACGTGTGCAGTTTCATACAGACAATGCGTGAAACTTGTGCCATTGTGTGAATGAGAGTTGCTCTAATCATCGAATACACAAGTGCAGCCTCTTTCATTGAATGAACGTAAGTAGTTCGGTTCACTAAATAAGGGAGATAGGTTTGTTCCATTTAAACAAGGAATAAGGTTTGATTCATTGAATCAATGATTGCTGTTTGATTCAATGATTCGATGAATGCAGTTTGTTTCATTGAACGAATGAGAGTATCTACTCATTGATTTATCATGTGCAGTCTGCTTGATTGAATAAACAAGTGTAATATGAATCACTAAATACTTGAATAATGTTTGTTCAATTGAAACAAGAAAAAACAATGATTGTAGTTTGGTGCAATGATTCAATGAATGCAGTATGTTTCTTTCAATGAAAACGGTCAGCTTGACACATTGAATGAATGAGTTTGCTCCACTCATTGGATAAAGACGTGCAGTCTGTATCATTGAATAAATGAATGCAGTTTGCTCCATTGAATGAATGCGTTTTGGTCGTGGCATTAAATGAATGGCCGGAGCTCTACTCTTTAAATTCAGACATGCATTGAATGAACGGGTGCAGTTTGATTCACGAAGTAAATGAGTTAAGTTTGTTTGATTGAATCCATTAATTACTGTTTGATTCATTGAATCGGTTTGATGCAACGATTGAATGAATGCAGTTGTTTCATTGAATGAAAGTGCTAAGCTCCAGACATTGAATAAACAAGAAAAGCTGTACATATTGAATTAACTCGTGCAGTCTGTTTCATTTAATGACTGCATGCAGTTTGTATCAATGAATGAACGCGTTCAGTTTCTTTCATTGAATGAATGGCAAAAGTTGGATTCATTGCAATTGGACTTGCAGTGCTCCTCATCGAATAAATGTTAGCAGTTTGATTCATTAATTGCATTGTGTGCAGTTAACTTCACTCAAAAAATGAGTGATTTTTTTACAATTAAATCAATAAGTCACATTTCTTTCTTTGAATCAATGATTGAATTATGAATCAATGAATGAATGAATGCAGCTTATTTCATTGAAACAAAGCGTTTAGTTTGACCCATTTAATGAATGAGAGAAGCTCTCCTCTTTGAATTAAAACGTGCACTCTGTATCATTGAGTGCAGCTTGCTCCATTGAATGCGTTTTGCACGTGGCATTAAATGAATGGCCGCAGCTCTACTCTTCAAATTAAATTAAGACATGCATTGAATGAACGGGTGCAGTTTGATTCACGAAGTAAATAAGTTAAGTTTGTTTGATTGAATCCATTAATTACTGTTGATTCATTGAATCGGTTTGATGCAACGATTGAATGAATGCAGTTGGTTTCATTGAATGAAAGTGCTAAGCTCAAGACATTGAAAAAAGAAGAAAAGTTGTACTTATTGAATTAACTCGTGCAGTCTGTTTCATTTAATGACTGCATGCAGTTTGTATCAATGAATGAACGCGTTCAGTTTCTTTCATTGAATGAATGGCAAAAGTTGGATTCATTGCAATTGGACTTGCAGTGCTCCTCATCGAATAAATGTTAGCAGTTTGATTCATTAATTGCACGAATGCAGTTAAACTCACTCCAAAGATGAGTGATGTTTTTACAATTAAATCAATGAATTACATTTGTATCTTTGAATCAATGAGTGAAATATGAATCAATGCATGAATGAATGCTGTTTGTTTCATTGAATCAAAGCGTTCAGCTTGACCCATTGAATGAATGAGAGAAGCTCTACTCATTGAATCAACACGTGCAGTTTGGTTCATGGAGTGAATGTGTGAAGCTTGATTGAGAAATAAGTTTTGATTCATTGAATCAATGCTTTCAGTTTGATTCAATAATTGAGTGAATGCAATTTGTTTCTTTAAATGAAAACTGTCAGCATGACAAATTGAATGAATGAGAGAAGCTCTACTCATTGATTTTAGACCGATAGTTTCGTTCATGTAGTGAACGTGTGCAGTTTCATACAGACAATGCGTGAAACTTGTGCCATTGTGTGAATGAGAGTTGCTCTAATCATCGAATACACAAGTGCAGCCTCTTTCATTGAATGAACGTAAGTAGTTCGGTTCACTAAATGAGGGAGATAGGTTTGTTCCATTTAAACAAGGAATAAGGTTTGATTCATTGAATCAATGATTGCTGTTTGATTCAATGATTCGATGAATGCAGTTTGTTTCATTGAACGAATGAGAGTATCTACTCATTGATTTATCATGTGCAGTCTGCTTGATTGAATAAACAAGTGTAATATGAATCACTAAATACTTGAATAATGTTTGTTCAATTGAAACAAGAAAAAACAATGATTGTAGTTTGGTGCAATGATTCAATGAATGCAGTATGTTTCTTTCAATGAAAACGGTCAGCTTGACACATTGAATGAATGAGTTTGCTCCACTCATTGGATAAAGACGTGCAGTCTGTATCATTGAATAAATGAATGCAGTTTGCTCCATTGAATGAATGCGTTTTGGTCGTGGCATTAAATGAATGGCCGGAGCTCTACTCTTTAAATTCAGACATGCATTGAATGAACGGGTGCAGTTTGATTCACGAAGTAAATGAGTTAAGTTTGTTTGATTGAATCCATTAATTACTGTTTGATTCATTGAATCGGTTTGATGCAACGATTGAATGAATGCAGTTGTTTCATTGAATGAAAGTGCTAAGCTCCAGACATTGAATAAACAAGAAAAGCTGTACATATTGAATTAACTCGTGCAGTCTGTTTCATTTAATGACTGCATGCAGTTTGTATCAATGAATGAACGCGTTCAGTTTCTTTCATTGAATGAATGGCAAAAGTTGGATTCATTGCAATTGGACTTGCAGTGCTCCTCATCGAATAAATGTTAGCAGTTTGATTCATTAATTGCATTGTGTGCAGTTAAATTCACTCAAAAAATGAGTGATTTTTTTACAATTAAATCAATAAGTCACATTTCTTTCTTTGAATCAATGATTGAATTATGAATCAATGAATGAATGAATGCAGCTTATTTCATTGAAACAAAGCGTTTAGTTTGACCCATGTAATGAATGAGAGAAGCTCTCCTCTTTGAATTAAAACGTGCACTCTGTATCATTGAGTGCAGCTTGCTACATTGAATGCGTTTTGCACGTGGCATTAAATGAATGGCCGCAGCTCTACTCTTTAAATTAAATTAAGACATGCATTGAATGAACGGGTGCAGTTTGATTCACGAAGTAAATAAGTTAAGTTTGTTTGATTGAATCCATTAATTACTGTTGATTCATTGAATCGGTTTGATGCAACGATTGAATGAATGCAGTTGGTTTCATTGAATGAAAGTGCTAAGCTCAAGACATTGAAAAAAGAAGAAAAGTTGTACTTGTTGAATTAACTCGTGCAGTCTGTTTCATTTAATGACTGCATGCAGTTTGGATCAATGAATGAACGCGTTCAGTTTCTTTCATTGAATGAATGGCAAAAGCTAGATTCATTGGAATAGGACTTGCAGTGTTCTTCATCGAATAAATGTTAGCAGTTTGATTCATTAATTGCACGAATGCAGTTAAACTCACTCCAAAGATGAGTGATGTTTTTACAATTAAATCAATGAATTACATTTGTATCTTTGAATCAATGAGTGAAATATGAATCAATGCATGAATGAATGCTGTTTGTTTCATTGAATCAAAGCGTTCAGCTTGACCCATTGAATGAATGAGAGAAGCTCTACTCATTGAATCAACACGTGCAGGTTGGTTCATGGAGTGAATGTGTGAAGCTTGATTGAGAAATAAGTTTTGATTCATTGAATCAATGCTTTCAGTTTGATTCAATAATTGAGTGAATGCAATTTGTTTCTTTAAATGAAAACTGTCAGCATGACAAATTGAATGAATGAGAGAAGCTCTACTCATTGATTTTAGACCGACAGTTTCGTTCATGTAGTGAACGTGTGCAGTTTCATACAGACAATGCGTGAAACTTGTGCCATTGTGTGAATGAGAGTTGCTCTAATCATCGAATACACAAGTGCAGCCTCTTTCATTGAATGAACGTAAGTAGTTCGGTTCACTAAATAAGGGAGATAGGTTTGTTCCATTTAAACAAGGAATAAGGTTTGATTCATTGAATCAATGATTGCTGTTTGATTCAATGATTCGATGAATGCAGTTTGTTTCATTGAACGAATGAGAGTATCTACTCATTGATTTATCATGTGCAGTCTGCTTGATTGAATAAACAAGTGTAATATGAATCACTAAATACTTGAATAATGTTTGTTCAATTGAAACAAGAAAAAACAATGATTGTAGTTTGGTGCAATGATTCAATGAATGCAGTATGTTTCTTTCAATGAAAACGGTCAGCTTGACACATTGAATGAATGAGTTTGCTCCACTCATTGGATAAAGACGTGCAGTCTGTATCATTGAATAAATGAATGCAGTTTGCTCCATTGAATGAATGCGTTTTGGTCGTGGCATTAAATGAATGGCCGGAGCTCTACTCTTTAAATTCAGACATGCATTGAATGAACGGGTGCAGTTTGATTCACGAAGTAAATGAGTTAAGTTTGTTTGATTGAATCCATTAATTACTGTTTGATTCATTGAATCGGTTTGATGCAACGATTGAATGAATGCAGTTGTTTCATTGAATGAAAGTGCTAAGCTCCAGACATTGAATAAACAAGAAAAGCTGTACATATTGAATTAACTCGTGCAGTCTGTTTCATTTAATGACTGCATGCAGTTTGTATCAATGAATGAACGCGTTCAGTTTCTTTCATTGAATGAATGGCAAAAGTTGGATTCATTGCAATTGGACTTGCAGTGCTCCTCATCGAATAAATGTTAGCAGTTTGATTCATTAATTGCATTGTGTGCAGTTAAATTCACTCAAAAAATGAGTGATTTTTTTACAATTAAATCAATAAGTCACATTTCTTTCTTTGAATCAATGATTGAATTATGAATCAATGAATGAATGAATGCAGCTTATTTCATTGAAACAAAGCGTTTAGTTTGACCCATTTAATGAATGAGAGAAGCTCTCCTCTTTGAATTAAAACGTGCACTCTGTATCATTGAGTGCAGCTTGCTCCATTGAATGCGTTTTGCACGTGGCATTAAATGAATGGCCGCAGCTCTACTCTTCAAATTAAATTAAGACATGCATTGAATGAACGGGTGCAGTTTGATTCACGAAGTAAATAAGTTAAGTTTGTTTGATTGAATCCATTAATTACTGTTGATTCATTGAATCGGTTTGATGCAACGATTGAATGAATGCAGTTGGTTTCATTGAATGAAAGTGCTAAGCTCAAGACATTGAAAAAAGAAGAAAAGTTGTACTTATTGAATTAACTCGTGCAGTCTGTTTCATTTAATGACTGCATGCAGTTTGTATCAATGAATGAACGCGTTCAGTTTCTTTCATTGAATGAATGGCAAAAGTTGGATTCATTGCAATTGGACTTGCAGTGCTCCTCATCGAATAAATGTTAGCAGTTAGATTCATTAATTGCACGAATGCAGTTAAACTCACTCCAAAGATGAGTGATGTTTTTACAATTAAATCAATGAATTACATTTCTATCTTTGAATCAATGAGTGAAATATGAATCAATGCATGAATGAATGCTGTTTGTTTCATTGAATCAAAGCGTTCAGCTTGACCCATTGAATGAATGAGAGAAGCTCTACTCATTGAATCAACACGTGCAGTTTGGTTCATGGAGTGAATGTGTGAAGCTTGATTGAGAAATAAGTTTTGATTCATTGAATCAATGCTTTCAGTTTGATTCAATAATTGAGTGAATGCAATTTGTTTCTTTAAATGAAAACTGTCAGCATGACAAATTGAATGAATGAGAGAAGCTCTACTCATTGATTTTAGACCGATAGTTTCGTTCATGTAGTGAACGTGTGCAGTTTCATACAGACAATGCGTGAAACTTGTGCCATTGTGTGAATGAGAGTTGCTCTAATCATCGAATACACAAGTGCAGCCTCTTTCATTGAATGAACGTAAGTAGTTCGGTTCACTAAATGAGGGAGATAGGTTTGTTCCATTTAAACAAGGAATAAGGTTTGATTCATTGAATCAATGATTGCTGTTTGATTCAATGATTCGATGAATGCAGTTTGTTTCATTGAACGAATGAGAGTATCTACTCATTGATTTATCATGTGCAGTCTGCTTGATTGAATAAACAAGTGTAATATGAATCACTAAATACTTGAATAATGTTTGTTCACTTGAAACAAGAAAAAACAATGATTGTAGTTTGGTGCAATGATTCAATGAATGCAGTATGTTTCTTTCAATGAAAACGGTCAGCTTGACACATTGAATGAATGAGTTTGCTCCACTCATTGGATAAAGACGTGCAGTCTGTAT
This sequence comes from Chiloscyllium punctatum, assembly GCF_047496795.1. NCBI lineage: Eukaryota > Metazoa > Chordata > Chondrichthyes > Orectolobiformes > Hemiscylliidae > Chiloscyllium > Chiloscyllium punctatum. The sequence goes on from NW_027310394.1 coordinate 38,135, forward strand.
CATTGAATAAATGAATGCAGTTTGCTCCATTGAATGAATGCGTTTTGGTCGTGGCATTAAATGAATGGCCGGAGCTCTACTCTTTAAATTCAGACATGCATTGAATGAACGGGTGCAGTTTGATTCACGAAGTAAATGAGTTAAGTTTGTTTGATTGAATCCATTAATTACTGTTTGATTCATTGAATCGGTTTGATGCAACGATTGAATGAATGCAGTTGTTTCATTGAATGAAAGTGCTAAGCTCCAGACATTGAATAAACAAGAAAAGCTGTACATATTGAATTAACTCGTGCAGTCTGTTTCATTTAATGACTGCATGCAGTTTGTATCAATGAATGAACGCGTTCAGTTTCTTTCATTGAATGAATGGCAAAAGTTGGATTCATTGCAATTGGACTTGCAGTGCTCCTCATCGAATAAATGTTAGCAGTTTGATTCATTAATTGCATTGTGTGCAGTTAAATTCACTCAAAAAATGAGTGATTTTTTTACAATTAAATCAATAAGTCACATTTCTTTCTTTGAATCAATGATTGAATTATGAATCAATGAATGAATGAATGCAGCTTATTTCATTGAAACAAAGCGTTTAGTTTGACCCATTTAATGAATGAGAGAAGCTCTCCTCTTTGAATTAAAACGTGCACTCTGTATCATTGAGTGCAGCTTGCTCCATTGAATGCGTTTTGCACGTGGCATTAAATGAATGGCCGCAGCTCTACTCTTTAAATTAAATTAAGACATGCATTGAATGAACGGGTGCAGTTTGATTCACGAAGTAAATAAGTTAAGTTTGTTTGATTGAATCCATTAATTACTGTTGATTCATTGAATCGGTTTGATGCAACGATTGAATGAATGCAGTTGGTTTCATTGAATGAAAGTGCTAAGCTAAAGACATTGAAAAAAGAAGAAAAGTTGTACTTATTGAATTAACTCGTGCAGTCTGTTTCATTTAATGACTGCATGCAGTTTGTATCAATGAATGAACGCGTTCAGTTTCTTTCATTGAATGAATGGCAAAAGTTGGATTCATTGCAATTGGACTTGCAGTGCTCCTCATCGAATAAATGTTAGCAGTTTGATTCATTAATTGCTTTGAGTGCAGTTAAATTCACTCAAAAAATGAGTGATTTTTTAACAATTAAATAAATAAGTCACATTTCTTTCTTTGAATCAATGATTGAATTATGAATCAATGAATGAATGAATGCAGCTTATTTCATTGAAACAAAGCGTTTAGTTTGACCCATTTAATGAATGAGAGAAGCTCTCCTCTTTGAATTAAAACGTGCACTCTGTATCATTGAGTGCAGCTTGCTCCATTGAATGCGTTTTGCACGTGGCATTAAATGAATGGCCGCAGCTCTACTCTTTAAATTAAATTAAGACATGCATTGAATGAACGGGTGCAGTTTGATTCACGAAGTAAATAAGTTAAGTTTGTTTGATTGAATCCATTAATTACTGTTGATTCATTGAATCGGTTTGATGCAACGATTGAATGAATGCAGTTGGTTTCATTGAATGAAAGTGCTAAGCTCAAGACATTGAAAAAAGAAGAAAAGTTGTACTTATTGAATTAACTCGTGCAGTCTGTTTCATTTAATGACTGCATGCAGTTTGTATCAATGAATGAACGCGTTCAGTTTCTTTCATTGAATGAATGGCAAAAGCTAGATTCATTGGAATAGGACTTGCAGTGTTCTTCATCGAATAAATGTTAGCAGTTTGATTCATTAATTGCACGAATGCAGTTAAACTCACTCCAAAGATGAGTGATGTTTTTACAATTAAATCAATGAATTACATTTCTATCTTTGAATCAATGAGTGAAATATGAATCAATGCATGAATGAATGCTGTTTGTTTCATTGAATCAAAGCGTTCAGCTTGACCCATTGAATGAATGAGAGAAGCTCTACTCATTGAATCAACACGTGCAGTTTGGTTCATGGAGTGAATGTGTGAAGCTTGATTGAGAAATAAGTTTTGATTCATTGAATCAATGCTTTCAGTTTGATTCAATAATTGAGTGAATGCAATTTGTTTCTTTAAATGAAAACTGTCAGCATGACAAATTGAATGAATGAGAGAAGCTCTACTCATTGATTTTAGACCGACAGTTTCGTTCATGTAGTGAACGTGTGCAGTTTCATACAGACAATGCGTGAAACTTGTGCCATTGTGTGAATGAGAGTTGCTCTAATCATCGAATACACAAGTGCAGCCTCTTTCATTGAATGAACGTATGTAGTTCGGTTCACTAAATGAGGGAGATAGGTTTGTTCCATTTAAACAAGGAATAAGGTTTGATTCATTGAATCAATGATTGCTGTTTGATTCAATGATTCGATGAATGCAGTTTGTTTCATTGAACGAATGAGAGTATCTACTCATTGATTTATCATGTGCAGTCTGCTTGATTGAATAAACAAGTGTAATATGAATCACTAAATACTTGAATAATGTTTGTTCAATTGAAACAAGAAAAAACAATGATTGTAGTTTGGTGCAATGATTCAATGAATGCAGTATGTTTCTTTCAATGAAAACGGTCAGCTTGACACATTGAATGAATGAGTTTGCTCCACTCATTGGATAAAGACGTGCACTCTGTATCATTAAATAAATGAATGCAGTTTGCTCCATTGAATGAATGCGTTTTGGTCGTGGCATTAAATGAATGGCCGGAGCTCTACTCTTTAAATTCAGACATGCATTGAATGAACGGGTGCAGTTTGATTCACGAAGTAAATGAGTTAAGTTTGTTTGATTGAATCCATTAATTACTGTTGATTCATTGAATCGGTTTGATGCAACGATTGAATGAATGCAGTTGGTTTCATTGAATGAAAGTGCTAAGCTCCAGACATTGAAAAAAGAAGAAAAGTTGTACTTGTTGAATTAACTCGTGCAGTCTGTTTCATTTAATGACTGCATGCAGTTTGTATCAATGAATGAACGCGTTCAGTTTCTTTCATTGAATGAATGGCAAAAGCTAGATTCATTGGAATAGGACTTGCAGTGTTCTTCATCGAATAAATGTTAGCAGTTTGATTCATTAATTGCACGAATGCAGTTAAACTCACTCCAAAGATGAGTGATGTTTTTACAATTAAATCAATGAATTACATTTCTATCTTTGAATCAATGAGTGAAATATGAATCAATGCATGAATGAATGCTGTTTGTTTCATTGAATCAAAGCGTTCAGCTTGACCCATTGAATGAATGAGAGAAGCTCTACTCATTGAATCAACACGTGCAGTTTGGTTCATGGAGTGAATGTGTGAAGCTTGATTGAGACAATGTGTGAAGCTTTTGACATTTGATGAATGAGATTCTGCATTAATTGAATTGACAAATGCAGTTTGCTTCATGAACTAAATATGTGCAATTTGATTGATTGAATCAATGGGTTAAGCTTGTGGCTCTGAACGGATGAGAGTATCTCTACTCATTGAATTATCATGTGCAGTCTGTTTCATTGCATGAACAAGTGTAGTATGATTCACTAAATAAATGAGTAAGGTTTGTTCGAAGGAAAAAAGAAATAAGTTTTGATTCATTGAATCAATGCTTTCAGTTTGATTCAATAATTGAGTGAATGCAATTTGTTTCTTTAAATGAAAACTGTCAGCATGACAAATTGAATGAATGAGAGAAGCACTACTCATTGATTTTAGACCGACAGTTTCGTTCATGTAGTTAACGTGTGCAGTTTCATACAGACAATGCGTGAAACTTGTGCCATTGTGTGAATGAGAGTTGCTCTAATCATCGAATACACAAGTGCAGCCTCTTTCATTGAATGAACGTAAGTAGTTCGGTTCACTAAATAAGGGAGGTAGGTTTGTTCCATTTAAACAAGGAATAAGGTTTGATTCATTAAATCAATGATTGCTGTTTGATTCAATGATTCGATGAATGCAGTTTGTTTCATTAAACGAATGAGAGTATCTACTCATTGATTTATCATGTGCAGTCTGCTTGATTGAATAAACAAGTGTAATATGAATCACTAAATACTTGAATAAGGTTTGTTCAATTGAAACAAGAAAAAACAATGATTGTAGTTTGGTGCAATGATTCAATGAATGCAGTATGTTTCTTTCAATGAAAACGGTCAGCTTGACACATTGAATGAATGAGTTTGCTCCACTCATTGGATAAAGACGTGCAGTCTGTATCATTGAATAAATGAATGCAGTTTGCTCCATTGAATGAATGCGTTTTGGTCGTGGCATTAAATGAATGGCCGGAGCTCTACTCTTTAAATTAAGACATGCATTGAATGAACGGGTGCAGTTTGATTCACGAAGTAAATGAGTTAAGTTTGTTTGATTGAATCCATTAATTACTGTTTGATTCATTGAATCGGTTTGATGCAACGATTGAATGAATGCAGTTGGTTTCATTGAATGAAAGTGCTAAGCTCAAGACATTGAAAAAAGAAGAAAAGTTGTACTTATTGAAGTAACTCGTGCAGTCTGTTTCATTTAATGACTGCATGCAGTTTGTATCAATGAATGAACGCGTTCAGTTTCTTTCATTGAATGAATGGCAAAAGTTGGATTCATTGCAATTGGACTTGCAGTGCTCCTCATCGAATAAATGTTAGCAGTTTGATTCATTAATTGCATTGTGTGCAGTTAAATTCACTCAAAAAATGAGTGATTTTTTTACAATTAAATCAATAAGTCACATTTCTTTCTTTGAATCAATGATTGAATTATGAATCAATGAATGAATGAATGCAGCTTATTTCATTGAAACAAAGCGTTTAGTTTGACCCATTTAATGAATGAGAGAAGCTCTCCTCTTTGAATTAAAACGTGCACTCTGTATCATTGAGTGCAGCTTGCTCCATTGAATGCGTTTTGCACGTGGCATTAAATGAATGGCCGCAGCTCTACTCTTTAAATTAAATTAAGACATGCATTGAATGAACGGGTGCAGTTTGATTCACGAAGTAAATAAGTTAAGTTTGTTTGATTGAATCCATTAATTACTGTTGATTCATTGAATCGGTTTGATGCAACGATTGAATGAATGCAGTTGGTTTCATTGAATGAAAGTGCTAAGCTAAAGACATTGAAAAAAGAAGAAAAGTTGTACTTATTGAATTAACTCGTGCAGTCTGTTTCATTTAATGACTGCATGCAGTTTGTATCAATGAATGAACGCGTTCAGTTTCTTTCATTGAATGAATGGCAAAAGTTGGATTCATTGCAATTGGACTTGCAGTGCTCCTCATCGAATAAATGTTAGCAGTTTGATTCATTAATTGCTTTGAGTGCAGTTAAATTCACTCAAAAAATGAGTGATTTTTTAACAATTAAATAAATAAGTCACATTTCTTTCTTTGAATCAATGATTGAATTATGAATCAATGAATGAATGAATGCAGCTTATTTCATTGAAACAAAGCGTTTAGTTTGACCCATTTAATGAATGAGAGAAGCTCTCCTCTTTGAATTAAAACGTGCACTCTGTATCATTGAGTGCAGCTTGCTCCATTGAATGCGTTTTGCACGTGGCATTAAATGAATGGCCGCAGCTCTACTCTTTAAATTAAATTAAGACATGCATTGAATGAACGGGTGCAGTTTGATTCACGAAGTAAATAAGTTAAGTTTGTTTGATTGAATCCATTAATTACTGTTGATTCATTGAATCGGTTTGATGCAACGATTGAATGAATGCAGTTGGTTTCATTGAATGAAAGTGCTAAGCTCAAGACATTGAAAAAAGAAGAAAAGTTGTACTTATTGAATTAACTCGTGCAGTCTGTTTCATTTAATGACTGCATGCAGTTTGTATCAATGAATGAACGCGTTCAGTTTCTTTCATTGAATGAATGGCAAAAGCTAGATTCATTGGAATAGGACTTGCAGTGTTCTTCATCGAATAAATGTTAGCAGTTTGATTCATTAATTGCACGAATGCAGTTAAACTCACTCCAAAGATGAGTGATGTTTTTACAATTAAATCAATGAATTACATTTCTATCTTTGAATCAATGAGTGAAATATGAATCAATGCATGAATGAATGCTGTTTGTTTCATTGAATCAAAGCGTTCAGCTTGACCCATTGAATGAATGAGAGAAGCTCTACTCATTGAATCAACACGTGCAGTTTGGTTCATGGAGTGAATGTGTGAAGCTTGATTGAGAAATAAGTTTTGATTCATTGAATCAATGCTTTCAGTTTGATTCAATAATTGAGTGAATGCAATTTGTTTCTTTAAATGAAAACTGTCAGCATGACAAATTGAATGAATGAGAGAAGCTCTACTCATTGATTTTAGACCGACAGTTTCGTTCATGTAGTGAACGTGTGCAGTTTCATACAGACAATGCGTGAAACTTGTGCCATTGTGTGAATGAGAGTTGCTCTAATCATCGAATACACAAGTGCAGCCTCTTTCATTGAATGAACGTATGTAGTTCGGTTCACTAAATGAGGGAGATAGGTTTGTTCCATTTAAACAAGGAATAAGGTTTGATTCATTGAATCAATGATTGCTGTTTGATTCAATGATTCGATGAATGCAGTTTGTTTCATTGAACGAATGAGAGTATCTACTCATTGATTTATCATGTGCAGTCTGCTTGATTGAATAAACAAGTGTAATATGAATCACTAAATACTTGAATAATGTTTGTTCAATTGAAACAAGAAAAAACAATGATTGTAGTTTGGTGCAATGATTCAATGAATGCAGTATGTTTCTTTCAATGAAAACGGTCAGCTTGACACATTGAATGAATGAGTTTGCTCCACTCATTGGATAAAGACGTGCACTCTGTATCATTAAATAAATGAATGCAGTTTGCTCCATTGAATGAATGCGTTTTGGTCGTGGCATTAAATGAATGGCCGGAGCTCTACTCTTTAAATTCAGACATGCATTGAATGAACGGGTGCAGTTTGATTCACGAAGTAAATGAGTTAAGTTTGTTTGATTGAATCCATTAATTACTGTTGATTCATTGAATCGGTTTGATGCAACGATTGAATGAATGCAGTTGGTTTCATTGAATGAAAGTGCTAAGCTCCAGACATTGAAAAAAGAAGAAAAGTTGTACTTGTTGAATTAACTCGTGCAGTCTGTTTCATTTAATGACTGCATGCAGTTTGTATCAATGAATGAACGCGTTCAGTTTCTTTCATTGAATGAATGGCAAAAGCTAGATTCATTGGAATAGGACTTGCAGTGTTCTTCATCGAATAAATGTTAGCAGTTTGATTCATTAATTGCACGAATGCAGTTAAACTCACTCCAAAGATGAGTGATGTTTTTACAATTAAATCAATGAATTACATTTCTATCTTTGAATCAATGAGTGAAATATGAATCAATGCATGAATGAATGCTGTTTGTTTCATTGAATCAAAGCGTTCAGCTTGACCCATTGAATGAATGAGAGAAGCTCTACTCATTGAATCAACACGTGCAGTTTGGTTCATGGAGTGAATGTGTGAAGCTTGATTGAGACAATGTGTGAAGCTTTTGACATTTGATGAATGAGATTCTGCATTAATTGAATTGACAAATGCAGTTTGCTTCATGAACTAAATATGTGCAATTTGATTGATTGAATCAATGGGTTAAGCTTGTGGCTCTGAACGGATGAGAGTATCTCTACTCATTGAATTATCATGTGCAGTCTGTTTCATTGCATGAACAAGTGTAGTATGATTCACTAAATAAATGAGTAAGGTTTGTTCGAAGGAAAAAAGAAATAAGTTTTGATTCATTGAATCAATGCTTTCAGTTTGATTCAATAATTGAGTGAATGCAATTTGTTTCTTTAAATGAAAACTGTCAGCATGACAAATTGAATGAATGAGAGAAGCACTACTCATTGATTTTAGACCGACAGTTTCGTTCATGTAGTTAACGTGTGCAGTTTCATACAGACAATGCGTGAAACTTGTGCCATTGTGTGAATGAGAGTTGCTCTAATCATCGAATACACAAGTGCAGCCTCTTTCATTGAATGAACGTAAGTAGTTCGGTTCACTAAATAAGGGAGGTAGGTTTGTTCCATTTAAACAAGGAATAAGGTTTGATTCATTAAATCAATGATTGCTGTTTGATTCAATGATTCGATGAATGCAGTTTGTTTCATTAAACGAATGAGAGTATCTACTCATTGATTTATCATGTGCAGTCTGCTTGATTGAATAAACAAGTGTAATATGAATCACTAAATACTTGAATAAGGTTTGTTCAATTGAAACAAGAAAAAACAATGATTGTAGTTTGGTGCAATGATTCAATGAATGCAGTATGTTTCTTTCAATGAAAACGGTCAGCTTGACACATTGAATGAATGAGTTTGCTCCACTCATTGGATAAAGACGTGCAGTCTGTATCATTGAATAAATGAATGCAGTTTGCTCCATTGAATGAATGCGTTTTGGTCGTGGCATTAAATGAATGGCCGGAGCTCTACTCTTTAAATTAAGACATGCATTGAATGAACGGGTGCAGTTTGATTCACGAAGTAAATGAGTTAAGTTTGTTTGATTGAATCCATTAATTACTGTTTGATTCATTGAATCGGTTTGATGCAACGATTGAATGAATGCAGTTGGTTTCATTGAATGAAAGTGCTAAGCTCAAGACATTGAAAAAAGAAGAAAAGTTGTACTTATTGAAGTAACTCGTGCAGTCTGTTTCATTTAATGACTGCATGCAGTTTGTATCAATGAATGAACGCGTTCAGTTTCTTTCATTGAATGAATGGCAAAAGTTGGATTCATTGCAATTGGACTTGCAGTGCTCCTCATCGAATAAATGTTAGCAGTTTGATTCATTAATTGCATTGTGTGCAGTTAAATTCACTCAAAAAATGAGTGATTTTTTTACAATTAAATCAATAAGTCACATTTCTTTCTTTGAATCAATGATTGAATTATGAATCAATGAATGAATGAATGCAGCTTATTTCATTGAAACAAAGCGTTTAGTTTGACCCATTTAATGAATGAGAGAAGCTCTCCTCTTTGAATTAAAACGTGCACTCTGTATCATTGAGTGCAGCTTGCTCCATTGAATGCGTTTTGCACGTGGCATTAAATGAATGGCCGCAGCTCTACTCTTTAAATTAAATTAAGACATGCATTGAATAAACGGGTGCAGTTTGATTCACGAAGTAAATGAGTTAAGTTTGTTTGATTGAATCCATTAATTACTGTTGATTCATTGAATCGGTTTGATGCAACGATTGAATGAATGCAGTTGGTTTCATTGAATGAAAGTGCTAAGCTCAAGACATTGAAAAAAGAAGAAAAGTTGTACTTGTTGAATTAACTCGTGCAGTCTGTTTCATTTAATGACTGCATGCAGTTTGTATCAATGAATGAACGCGTTCAGTTTCTTTCATTGAATGAATGGCAAAAGCTAGATTCATTGGAATAGGACTTGCAGTGTTCTTCATCGAATAAATGTTTGATTCATTAATTGCACGAATGCAGTTAAACTCACTCCAAAGATGAGTGATGTTTTTACAATTAAATCAATGAATTACATTTCTATCTTTGAATCAATGAGTGAAATATGAATCAATGCATGAATGAATGCTGTTTGTTTCATTGAATCAAAGCGTTCAGCTTGACCCATTGAATGAATGAGAGAAGCTCTACTCATTGAATCAACACGTGCAGTTTGGTTCATGGAGTGAATGTGTGAAGCTTGATTGAGACAATGTGTGAAGCTTTTGACATTTGATGAATGAGATTCTGCATTAATTGAATTGACAAATGCAGTTTGCTTCATGAACTAAATATGTGAAATTTGTTTGATTGAATCAATGGGTTAAGCTTGTGGCTCTGAACGGATGAGAGTATCTCTACTCATTGAATTATCATGTGCAGTCTGTTTCATTGCATGAACAAGTGTAGTATGATTCACTAAATAAATGAGTAAGGTTCGTTCGAAGGAAAAAAGAAATAAGTTTTGATCCATTGAATCAATGCTTTCAGTTTGATTCAATAATTGAGTGAATGCAATTTGTTTCTTTAAATGAAAACTGTCAGCATGACAAATTGAATGAATGAGAGAAGCTCTACTCATTGATTTTAGACCGACAGTTTCGTTCATGTAGTGAACGTGTGCAGTTTCATACAGACAATGCGTGAAACTTGTGCCATTGTGTGAATGAGAGTTGTTCTAATCATCGAATACACAAGTGCAGCCTCTTTCATTGAATGAACGTAAGTAGTTCGGTTCACTAAATAAGGGAGATAGGTTTGTTCCATTTAAACAAGGAATAAGGTTTGATTCATTGAATCAATGATTGCTGTTTGATTCAATGATTCGATGAATGCAGTTTGTTTCATTGAACGAATGAGAGTATCTACTCATTGATTTATCATGTGCAGTCTGCTTGATTGAATAAACAAGTGTAATATGAATCACTAAATACTTGAATAATGTTTGTTCAATTGAAACAAGAAAAAACAATGATTGTAGTTTGGTGCAATGATTCAATGAATGCAGTAAGTTTCTTTCAATGAAAACGGTCAGCTTGACACATTGAATGAATGAGTTTGCTCCACTCATTGGATAAAGACGTGCAGTCTGTATCATTGAATAAATGAGTGCAGTTTGCTCCATTGAATGAATGCGTTTTGGTCGTGGCATTAAATGAATGGCCGGAGCTCTACTCTTTAAATTAAGACATGCATTGAATGAACGGGTGCAGTTTGATTCACGAAGTAAATGAGTTAAGTTTGTTTGATTGAATCCATTAATTACTGTTTGATTCATTGAATCGGTTTGATGCAACGATTGAATGAATGCAGTTGGTTTCATTGAATGAAAGTGCTAAGCTCCAGACATTGAATAAACAAGAAAAGCTGTACATATTGAATTAACTCGTGCAGTCTGTTTCATTTAATGACTGCATGCAGTTTTTATCAATGAATGAACGCGTTCAGTTTCTTTCATTGAATGAATGGCAAAAGTTGGATTCATTGCAATTGGACTTGCAGTGCTCCTCATCGAATAAATGTTAGCAGTTTGATTCATTAATTGCATTGTGTGCAGTTAAATTCACTCAAAAAGGGAGTGATGTTTTTACAATTAAATCAATAAGTCACATTTCTTTCTTTGAATCAATGATTGAATTATGAATCAATGAATGAATGAATGCAGCTTATTTCATTGAAACAAAGCGTTTAGTTTGACCCATTTACTGAATGAGAGAAGCTCTCCTCTTTGAATTAAAACGTGCACTCTGTGTCATTGAGTGCAGCTTGCTCCATTGAATGCGTTTTGCACGTGGCATTAAATGAATGGCCGCAGCTCTACTCTTTAAATTAAATTAAGACATGCATTGAATAAACGGGTGCAGTTTGATTCACGAAGTAAATAAGTTAAGTTTGTTTGATTGAATCCATTAATTACTGTTGATTCATTGAATCGGTTTGATGCAACGATTGAATGAATGCAGTTGGTTTCATTGAATGAAAGTGCTAAGCTCAAGACATTGAAAAAAGAAGAAAAGTTGTACTTGTTGAATTAACTCGTGCAGTCTGTTTCATTTAATGACTGCATGCAGTTTGTATCAATGAATGAACGCGTTCAGTTTCTTTCATTGAATGAATGGCAAAAGCTAGATTCATTGGAATAGGACTTGCAGTGTTCTTCATCGAATAAATGTTAGCAGTTTGATTCATTAATTGCACGAATGCAGTTAAACTCACTCCAAAGATGAGTGATGTTTTTACAATTAAATCAATGAATTACATTTCTATCTTTGAATCAATGAGTGAAATATGAATCAATGCATGAATGAATGCTGTTTGTTTCATTGAATCAAAGCGTTCAGCTTGACCCATTGAATGAATGAGAGAAGCTCTACTCATTGAATCAACACGTGCAGTTTGGTTCATGGAGTGAATGTGTGAAGCTTGATTGAGACAATGTGTGAAGCTTTTGACATTTGATGAATGAGATTCTGCATTAATTGAATTGACAAATGCAGTTTGCTTCATGAACTAAATATGTGCAATTTGATTGATTGAATCAATGGGTGAAGCTTGTGGCTCTGAACGGATGAGAGTATCTCTACTCATTGAATTATCATGTGCAGTCTGTTTCATTGCATGAACAAGTGTAGTATGATTCACTAAATAAATGAGTAAGGTTTGTTCGAAGGAAAAAAGAAATAAGTTTTGATTCATTGAATCAATGCTTTCAGTTTGATTCAATAATTGAGTGAATGCAATTTGTTTCTTTAAATGAAAACTGTCAGCATGACAAATTGAATGAATGAGAGAAGCACTACTCATTGATTTTAGACCGACAGTTTCGTTCATGTAGTTAACGTGTGCAGTTTCATACAGACAATGCGTGAAACTTGTGCCATTGTGTGAATGAGAGTTGCTCTAATCATCGAATACACAAGTGCAGCCTCTTTCATTGAATGAACGTAAGTAGTTCGGTTCACTAAATAAGGGAGGTAGGTTTGTTCCATTTAAACAAGGAATAAGGTTTGATTCATTAAATCAATGATTGCTGTTTGATTCAATGATTCGATGAATGCAGTTTGTTTCATTGAACGAATGAGAGTATCTACTCATTGATTTATCATGTGCAGTCTGCTTGATTGAATAAACAAGTGTAATATGAATCACTAAATACTTGAATAAGGTTTGTTCAATTGAAACAAGAAAAAACAATGATTGTAGTTTGGTGCAATGATTCAATGAATGCAGTATGTTTCTTTCAATGAAAACGGTCAGCTTGACACATTGAATGAATGAGTTTGCTCCACTCATTGGATAAAGACGTGCAGTCTGTATCATTGAATAAATGAATGCAGTTTGCTCCATTGAATGAATGCGTTTTGGTCGTGGCATTAAATGAATGGCCGGAGCTCTACTCTTTAAATTAAGACATGCATTGAATGAACGGGTGCAGTTTGATTCACGAAGTAAATGAGTTAAGTTTGTTTGATTGAATACATTAATTACTGTTTGATTCATTGAATCGGTTTGATGCAACGATTGAATGAATGCAGTTGGTTTCATTGAATGAAAGTGCTAAGCTCAAGACATTGAAAAAAGAAGAAAAGTTGTACTTATTGAAGTAACTCGTGCAGTCTGTTTCATTTAATGACTGCATGCAGTTTGTATCAATGAATGAACGCGTTCAGTTTCTTTCATTGAATGAATGGCAAAAGTTGGATTCATTGCAATTGGACTTGCAGTGCTCCTCATCGAATAAATGTTAGCAGTTTGATTCATTAATTGCATTGTGTGCAGTTAAATTCACTCAAAAAATGAGTGATTTTTTTACAATTAAATCAATAAGTCACATTTCTTTCTTTGAATCAATGATTGAATTATGAATCAATGAATGAATGAATGCAGCTTATTTCATTGAAACAAAGCGTTTAGTTTGACCCATTTAATGAATGAGAGAAGCTCTCCTCTTTGAATTAAAACGTGCACTCTGTATCATTGAGTGCAGCTTGCTCCATTGAATGCGTTTTGCACGTGGCATTAAATGAATGGCCGCAGCTCTACTCTTTAAATTAAATTAAGACATGCATTGAATGAACGGGTGCAGTTTGATTCACGAAGTAAATGAGTTAAGTTTGTTTGATTGAATCCATTAATTACTGTTGATTCATTGAATCGGTTTGATGCAACGATTGAATGAATGCAGTTGGTTTCATTGAATGAAAGTGCTAAGCTCAAGACATTGAAAAAAGAAGAAAAGTTGTACTTGTTGAATTAACTCGTGCAGTCTGTTTCATTTAATGACTGCATGCAGTTTGTATCAATGAATGAACGCGTTCAGTTTCTTTCATTGAATGAATGGCAAAAGCTAGATTCATTGGAATAGGACTTGCAGTGTTCTTCATCGAATAAATGTTAGCAGTTTGAATCATTAATTGCACGAATGCAGTTAAACTCACTCCAAAGATGAGTGATGTTTTTACAATTAAATCAATGAATTACATTTCTATCTTTGAATCAATGAGTGAAATATGAATCAATGCATGAATGAATGCTGTTTGTTTCATTGAATCAAAGCGTTCAGCTTGACCCATTGAATGAATGAGAGAATCTCTACTCATTGAATCAACAAGTGCAGTTTGGTTCATGGAGTGAATGTGTGAAGCTTGATTGAGACAATGTGTGAAGCTTTTGACATTTGATGAATGAGATTCTGCATTAATTGAATTGACAAATGCAGTTTGCTTCATGAACTAAATATGTGCAATTTGTTTGATTGAATCAATGGGTTAAGCTTGTGGCTCTGAACGGATGAGAGTATCTCTACTCATTGAATTATCATGTGCAGTCTGTTTCATTGCATGAACAAGTGTAGTATGATTCCACTAAATAAATGAGTTAGGTTTGTTCGAAGGAAAAAAGAAATAAGTTTTGATTCATTGAATCAATGCTTTCAGTTTGATTCAATAATTGAGTGAATGCAATTTGTTTCTTTAAATGAAAACTGTCAGCATGACAAATTGAATGAATGAGAGAAGCACTACTCATTGATTTTAGACCGACAGTTTCGTTTATGTAGTTAACGTGTGCAGTTTCATACAGACAATGCGTGAAACTTGTGCCATTGTGTGAATGAGAGTTGCTCTAATCATCGAATACACAAGTGCAGCCTCTTTCATTGAATGAACGTAAGTAGTTCGGTTTACTAAATAAGGGAGGTAGGTTTGTTCCATTTAAACAAGGAATAAGGTTTGATTCATTAAATCAATGATTGCTGTTTGATTCAATGATTCGATGAATGCAGTTTGTTTCATTGAACGAATGAGAGTATCTACTCATTGATTTATCATGTGCAGTCTGCTTGATTGAATAAACAAGTGTAATATGAATCACTAAATACTTGAATAAGGTTTGTTCAATTGAAACAAGAAAAAACAATGATTGTAGTTTGGTGCAATGATTCAATGAATGCAGTATGTTTCTTTCAATGAAAACGGTCAGCTTGACACATTGAATGAATGAGTTTGCTCCACTCATTGGATAAAGACGTGCAGTCTGTATCATTGAATAAATGAGTGCAGTTTGCTCCATTGAATGAATGCGTTTTGGTTGTGGCATTAAATGAATGGCCGGAGCTCTACTTTTTAAATTAAGACATGCATTGAATGAACGGGTGCAGTTTGATTCACGAAGTAAATGAGTTAAGTTTGTTTGATTGAATCCATTAATTACTGTTTGATTCATTGAATCGGTTTGATGCAACGATTGAATGAATGCAGTTGGTTTCATTGAATGAAAGTGCTAAGCTCCAGACATTGAATAAACAAGAAAAGCAGTACATATTGAATTAACTCGTGCAGTCTGTTTCATTTAATGACTGCATGCAGTTTGTATCAATGAATGAACGCGTTCAGTTTCTTTCATTGAATGAATGGCAAAAGTTGGATTCATTGCAATTGGACTTGCAGTGCTCCTCATCGAATAAATGTTAGCAGTTTGATTCATTAATTGCATTGTGTGCAGTTAAATTCACTCAAAAAGGGAGTGATGTTTTTACAATTAAATCAATAAGTCACATTTCTTTCTTTGAATCAATGATTGAATTATGAATCAATGAATGAATGAATGCAGCTTATTTCATTGAAACAAAGCGTTTAGTTTGACCCATTTAATGAATGAGAGAAGCTCTCCTCTTTGAATTAAAACGTGCACTCTGTATCATTGAGTGCAGCTTGCTCCATTGAATGCGTTTTGCACGTTGCATTAAATGAATGGCCGCAGCTCTACTTTTTAAATTAAATTAAGACATGCATTGAATGAACGGGTGCAGTTTGATTCACGAAGTAAATAAGTTAAGTTTGTTTGATTGAATCCATTAATTACTGTTGATTCATTGAATCGGTTTGATGCAACGATTGAATGAATGCAGTTGGTTTCATTGAATGAAGGTGCTAAGCTCAAGACATTGAAAAAAGAAGAAAAGTTTTACTTATTGAATTAACTCGTGCAGTCTGTTTCATTTAATGACTGCATGCAGTTTGTATCAATGAATGAACGCGTTCAGTTTCTTTCATTGAATGAATGGCAAAAGCTAGATTCATTGTAATAGGACTTGCAGTGTTCCTCATCGAATAAATGTTTGATTCATTAATTGCACGAATGCAGTTAAACTCACTCCAAAGATGAGTGATGTTTTTACAATTAAATCAATGAATTACATTTCTATCTTTGAATCAATGAGTGAAATATGAATCAATGCATGAATGAATGCTGTTTGTTTCATTGAATCAAAGCGTTCAGCTTGACCCATTGAATGAATGAGAGAAGCTCTACTCATTGAATCAACACGTGCAGTTTGGTTCATGGAGTGAATGTGTGAAGCTTGATTGAGACAATGTGTGAAGCTTTTGACATTTGATGAATGAGATTCTGCATTAATTGAATTGACAAATGCAGTTTGCTTCATGAACTAAATATGTGAAATTTGTTTGATTGAATCAATGGGTTAAGCTTGTGGCTCTGAACGGATGAGAGTATCTCTACTCATTGAATTATCATGTGCAGTCTGTTTCATTGCATGAACAAGTGTAGTATGATTCACTAAATAAATGAGTAAGGTTTGTTCGAAGGAAAAAAGAAATAAGTTTTGATTCATTGAATCAATGCTTTCAGTTTGATTCAATAATTGAGTGAATGCAATTTGTTTCTTTAAATGAAAACTGTCAGCATGACAAATTGAATGAATGAGAGAAGCTCTACTCATTGATTTTAGACCGACAGTTTCGTTCATGTAGTGAACGTGTGCAGTTTCATACAGACAATGCGTGAAACTTGTGCCATTGTGTGAATGAGAGTTGTTCTAATCATCGAATACACAAGTGCAGCCTCTTTCATTGAATGAACGTAAGTAGTTCGGTTCACTAAATAAGGGAGATAGGTTTGTTCCATTTAAACAAGGAATAAGGTTTGATTCATTGAATCAATGATTGCTGTTTGATTCAATGATTCGATGAATGCAGTTTGTTTCATTGAACGAATGAGAGTATCTACTCATTGATTTATCATGTGCAGTCTGCTTGATTGAATAAACAAGTGTAATATGAATCACTAAATACTTGAATAATGTTTGTTCAATTGAAACAAGAAAAAACAATGATTGTAGTTTGGTGCAATGATTCAATGAATGCAGTATGTTTCTTTCAATGAAAACGGTCAGCTTGACACATTGAATGAATGAGTTTGCTCCACTCATTGGATAAAGACGTGCAGTCTGTATCATTGAATAAATGAGTGCAGTTTGCTCCATTGAATGAATGCGTTTTGGTCGTGGCATTAAATGAATGGCCGGAGCTCTACTCTTTAAATTAAGACATGCATTGAATGAACGGGTGCAGTTTGATTCACGAAGTAAATGAGTTAAGTTTGTTTGATTGAATCCATTAATTACTGTTTGATTCATTGAATCGGTTTGATGCAACGATTGAATGAATGCAGTTGGTTTCATTGAATGAAAGTGCTAAGCTCCAGACATTGAATAAACAAGAAAAGCTGTACATATTGAATTAACTCGTGCAGTCTGTTTCATTTAATGACTGCATGCAGTTTGTATCAATGAATGAACGCGTTCAGTTTCTTTCATTGAATGAATGGCAAAAGTTGGATTCATTGCAATTGGACTTGCAGTGCTCCTCATCGAATAAATGTTAGCAGTTTGATTCATTAATTGCATTGTGTGCAGTTAAATTCACTCAAAAAGGGAGTGATGTTTTTACAATTAAATCAATAAGTCACATTTCTTTCTTTGAATCAATGATTGAATTATGAATCAATGAATGAATGAATGCAGCTTATTTCATTGAAACAAAGCGTTTAGTTTGACCCATTTAATGAATGAGAGAAGCTCTCCTCTTTGAATTAAAACGTGCACTCTGTATCATTGAGTGCAGCTTGCTCCATTGAATGCGTTTTGCACGTTGCATTAAATGAATGGCCGCAGCTCTACTTTTTAAATTAAATTAAGACATGCATTGAATGAACGGGTGCAGTTTGATTCACGAAGTAAATAAGTTAAGTTTGTTTGATTGAATCCATTAATTACTGTTGATTCATTGAATCGGTTTGATGCAACGATTGAATGAATGCAGTTGGTTTCATTGAATGAAGGTGCTAAGCTCAAGACATTGAAAAAAGAAGAAAAGTTTTACTTATTGAATTAACTCGTGCAGTCTGTTTCATTTAATGACTGCATGCAGTTTGTATCAATGAATGAACGCGTTCAGTTTCTTTCATTGAATGAATGGCAAAAGCTAGATTCATTGTAATAGGACTTGCAGTGTTCCTCATCGAATAAATGTTTGATTCATTAATTGCACGAATGCAGTTAAACTCACTCCAAAGATGAGTGATGTTTTTACAATTAAATCAATGAATTACATTTCTATCTTTGAATCAATGAGTGAAATATGAATCAATGCATGAATGAATGCTGTTTGTTTCATTGAATCAAAGCGTTCAGCTTGACCCATTGAATGAATGAGAGAAGCTCTACTCATTGAATCAACACGTGCAGTTTGGTTCATGGAGTGAATGTGTGAAGCTTGATTGAGACAATGTGTGAAGCTTTTGACATTTGATGAATGAGATTCTGCATTAATTGAATTGACAAATGCAGTTTGCTTCATGAACTAAATATGTGAAATTTGTTTGATTGAATCAATGGGTTAAGCTTGTGGCTCTGAACGGATGAGAGTATCTCTACTCATTGAATTATCATGTGCAGTCTGTTTCATTGCATGAACAAGTGTAGTATGATTCACTAAATAAATGAGTAAGGTTTGTTCGAAGGAAAAAAGAAATAAGTTTTGATTCATTGAATCAATGCTTTCAGTTTGATTCAATAATTGAGTGAATGCAATTTGTTTCTTTAAATGAAAACTGTCAGCATGACAAATTGAATGAATGAGAGAAGCTCTACTCATTGATTTTAGACCGACAGTTTCGTTCATGTAGTGAACGTGTGCAGTTTCATACAGACAATGCGTGAAACTTGTGCCATTGTGTGAATGAGAGTTGTTCTAATCATCGAATACACAAGTGCAGCCTCTTTCATTGAATGAACGTAAGTAGTTCGGTTCACTAAATAAGGGAGATAGGTTTGTTCCATTTAAACAAGGAATAAGGTTTGATTCATTGAATCAATGATTGCTGTTTGATTCAATGATTCGATGAATGCAGTTTGTTTCATTGAACGAATGAGAGTATCTACTCATTGATTTATCATGTGCAGTCTGCTTGATTGAATAAACAAGTGTAATATGAATCACTAAATACTTGAATAATGTTTGTTCAATTGAAACAAGAAAAAACAATGATTGTAGTTTGGTGCAATGATTCAATGAATGCAGTATGTTTCTTTCAATGAAAACGGTCAGCTTGACACATTGAATGAATGAGTTTGCTCCACTCATTGGATAAAGACGTGCAGTCTGTATCATTGAATAAATGAGTGCAGTTTGCTCCATTGAATGAATGCGTTTTGGTCGTGGCATTAAATGAATGGCCGGAGCTCTACTCTTTAAATTAAGACATGCATTGAATGAACGGGTGCAGTTTGATTCACGAAGTAAATGAGTTAAGTTTGTTTGATTGAATCCATTAATTACTGTTTGATTCATTGAATCGGTTTGATGCAACGATTGAATGAATGCAGTTGGTTTCATTGAATGAAAGTGCTAAGCTCCAGACATTGAATAAACAAGAAAAGCTGTACATATTGAATTAACTCGTGCAGTCTGTTTCATTTAATGACTGCATGCAGTTTTTATCAATGAATGAACGCGTTCAGTTTCTTTCATTGAATGAATGGCAAAAGTTGGATTCATTGCAATTGGACTTGCAGTGCTCCTCATCGAATAAATGTTAGCAGTTTGATTCATTAATTGCATTGTGTGCAGTTAAATTCACTCAAAAAGGGAGTGATGTTTTTACAATTAAATCAATAAGTCACATTTCTTTCTTTGAATCAATGATTGAATTATGAATCAATGAATGAATGAATGCAGCTTATTTCATTGAAACAAAGCGTTTAGTTTGACCCATTTACTGAATGAGAGAAGCTCTCCTCTTTGAATTAAAACGTGCACTCTGTGTCATTGAGTGCAGCTTGCTCCATTGAATGCGTTTTGCACGTGGCATTAAATGAATGGCCGCAGCTCTACTCTTTAAATTAAATTAAGACATGCATTGAATGAACGGGTGCAGTTTGATTCACGAAGTAAATAAGTTAAGTTTGTTTGATTGAATCCATTAATTACTGTTGATTCATTGAATCGGTTTGATGCAACGATTGAATGAATGCAGTTGGTTTCATTGAATGAAAGTGCTAAGCTCAAGACATTGAAAAAAGAAGAAAAGTTGTACTTGTTGAATTAACTCGTGCAGTCTGTTTCATTTAATGACTGCATGCAGTTTGTATCAATGAATGAACGCGTTCAGTTTCTTTCATTGAATGAATGGCAAAAGCTAGATTCATTGGAATAGGACTTGCAGTGTTCTTCATCGAATAAATGTTAGCAGTTTGATTCATTAATTGCACGAATGCAGTTAAACTCACTCCAAAGATGAGTGATGTTTTTACAATTAAATCAATGAATTACATTTCTATCTTTGAATCAATGAGTGAAATATGAATCAATGCATGAATGAATGCTGTTTGTTTCATTGAATCAAAGCGTTCAGCTTGACCCATTGAATGAATGAGAGAAGCTCTACTCATTGAATCAACACGTGCAGTTTGGTTCATGGAGTGAATGTGTGAAGCTTGATTGAGACAATGTGTGAAGCTTTTGAAATTTGATGAATGAGATTCTGCATTAATTGAATTGACAAATGCAGTTTGCTTCATGAACTAAATATGTGCAATTTGATTGATTGAATCAATGGGTTAAGCTTGTGGCTCTGAACGGATGAGAGTATCTCTACTCATTGAATTATCATGTGCAGTCTGTTTCATTGCATGAACAAGTGTAGTATGATTCACTAAATAAATGAGTAAGGTTTGTTCGAAGGAAAAAAGAAATAAGTTTTGATTCATTGAATCAATGCTTTCAGTTTGATTCAATAATTGAGTGAATGCAATTTGTTTCTTTAAATGAAAACTGTCAGCATGACAAATTGAATGAATGAGAGAAGCACTACTCATTGATTTTAGACCGACAGTTTCGTTCATGTAGTTAACGTGTGCAGTTTCATACAGACAATGCGTGAAACTTGTGCCATTGTGTGAATGAGAGTTGCTCTAATCATCGAATACACAAGTGCAGCCTCTTTCATTGAATGAACGTAAGTAGTTCGGTTCACTAAATAAGGGAGGTAGGTTTGTTCCATTTAAACAAGGAATAAGGTTTGATTCATTAAATCAATGATTGCTGTTTGATTCAATGATTCGATGAATGCAGTTTGTTTCATTGAACGAATGAGAGTATCTACTCATTGATTTATCATGTGCAGTCTGCTTGATTGAATAAACAAGTGTAATATGAATCACTAAATACTTGAATAAGGTTTGTTCAATTGAAACAAGAAAAAGCAATGATTGTAGTTTGGTGCAATGACTCAATGAATGCAGTATGTTTCTTTCAATGAAAACGGTCAGCTTGACACATTGAATGAATGAGTTTGCTCCACTCATTGGATAAAGACGTGCAGTCTGTATCATTGAATAAATGAATGCAGTTTGCTCCATTGAATGAATGCGTTTTGGTCGTGGCATTAAATGAATGGCCGGAGCTCTACTCTTTAAATTAAGACATGCATTGAATGAACGGGTGCAGTTTGATTCACGAAGTAAATAAGTTAAGTTTGTTTGATTGAATCCATTAATTACTGTTTGATTCATTGAATCGGTTTGATGCAACGATTGAATGAATGCAGTTGGTTTCATTGAATGAAAGTGCTAAGCTCAAGACGTTGAAAAAAGAAGAAAAGTTGTACTTATTGAAGTAACTCGTGCAGTCTGTTTCATTTAATGACTGCATGCAGTTTGTATCAATGAATGAACGCGTTCAGTTTCTTTCATTGAATGAATGGCAAAAGTTGGATTCATTGCAATTGGACTTGCAGTGCTCCTCATCGAATAAATGTTAGCAGTTTGATTCATTAATTGCATTGTGTGCAGTTAAATTCACTCAAAAAATGAGTGATTTTTTTACAATTAAATCAATAAGTCACATTTCTTTCTTTGAATCAATGATTGAATTATGAATCAATGAATGAATGAATGCAGCTTATTTCATTGAAACAAAGCGTCTAGTTTGACCCATTTAATGAATGAGAGAAGCTCTCCTCTTTGAATTAAAACGTGCACTCTGTATCATTGAGTGCAGCTTGCTCCATTGAATGCGTTTTGCACGTGGCATTAAATGAATGGCCGCAGCTCTACTCTTTAAATTAAATTAAGACATGCATTGAATGAACGGGTGCAGTTTGATTCACGAAGTAAATAAGTTAAGTTTGTTTGATTGAATCCATTAATTACTGTTGATTCATTGAATCGGTTTGATGCAACGATTGAATGAATGCAGTTGGTTTCATTGAATGAAAGTGCTAAGCTCAAGACATTGAAAAAAGAAGAAAAGTTGTACTTGTTGAATTAACTCGTGCAGTCTGTTTCATTTAATGACTGCATGCAGTTTGTATCAATGAATGAACGCGTTCAGTTTCTTTCATTGAATGAATGGCAAAAGCTAGATTCATTGGAATAGGACTTGCAGTGTTCTTCATCGAATAAATGTTAGCAGTTTGAATCATTAATTGCACGAATGCAGTTAAACTCACTCCAAAGATGAGTGATGTTTTTACAATTAAATCAATGAATTACATTTCTATCTTTGAATCAATGAGTGAAATATGAATCAATGCATGAATGAATGCTGTTTGTTTCATTGAATCAAAGCGTTCAGCTTGACCCATTGAATGAATGAGAGAAGCTCTACTCATTGAATCAACACGTGCAGTTTGGTTCATGGAGTGAATGTGTGAAGCTTGATTGAAACAATGTGTGAAGCTTTTGACATTTGATGAATGAGATTCTGCATTAATTGAATTGACAAATGGAGTTTGCTTCATGAACTAAATATGTGCAATTTGTTTGATTGAATCAATGGGTTAAGCTTGTGGCTCTGAACGGATGAGAGTATCTCTACTCATTGAATTATCATGTGCAATCTGTTTCATTGCATGAACAAGTGTAGTATGATTCCACTAAATAAATGAGTAAGGTTTGTTCGAAGGAAAAAAGAAATAAGTTTTGATTCATTGAATCAATGCTTTCAGTTTGATTCAATAATTGAGTGAATGCAATTTGTTTCTTTAAATGAAAACTGTCAGCATGACAAATTGAATGAATGAGAGAAGCACTACTCATTGATTTTAGACCGACAGTTTCGTTTATGTAGTTAACGTGTGCAGTTTCATACAGACAATGCGTGAAACTTGTGCCATTGTGTAAATGCGAGTTGCTCTAATCATCGAATACACAAGTGCAGCCTCTTTCATTGAATGAACGTAAGTAGTTCGGTTCACTAAAAAAGGGAGGTAGGTTTGTTCCATTTAAACAAGGAATAAGGTTTGATTCATTAAATCAATGATTGCTGTTTGATTCAATGATTCGATGAATGCAGTTTGTTTCATTGAACGAATGAGAGTATCTACTCATTGATTTATCATGTGCAGTCTGCTTGATTGAATAAACAAGTGTAATATGAATCACTAAATACTTGAATAAGGTTTGTTCAATTGAAACAAGAAAAAACAATGATTGTAGTTTGGTGCAATGATTCAATGAATGCAGTATGTTTCTTTCAATGAAAACGGTCAGGTTGACACATTGAATGAATGAGTTTGCTCCACTCATTGGATAAAGACGTGCAGTCTGTATCATTGAATAAATGAGTGCAGTTTGCTCCATTGAATGAATGCGTTTTGGTCGTGGCATTAAATGAATGGCCGGAGCTCTACTCTTTAAATTAAGACATTCATTGAATGAACGGGTGCAGTTTGATTCACGAAGTAAATGAGTTAAGTTTGTTTGATTGAATCCATTAATTACTGTTTGATTCATTGAATCGGTTTGATGCAACGATTGAATGAATGCAGTTGGTTTCATTGAATGAAAGTGCTAAGCTCCAGACATTGAATAAACAAGAAAAGCTGTACATATTGAATTAACTCGTGGAGTCTGTTTCATTTAATGACTGCATGCAGTTTGTATCAATGAATGAACGCGTTCAGTTTCTTTCATTGAATGAATGGCAAAAGTTGGATTCATTGCAATTGGACTTGCAGTGCTCCTCATCGAATAAATGTTAGCAGTTTGATTCATTAATTGCATTGTGTGCAGTTAAATTCACTCAAAAAGGGAGTGATGTTTTTACAATTAAATCAATAAGTCAAATTTCTTTCTTTGAATCAATGATTGAATTATGAATCAATGAATGAATGAATGCAGCTTATTTCATTGAAACAAAGCGTTTAGTTTGACCCATTTAATGAATGAGAGAAGCTCTCCTCTTTGAATTAAAACGTGCACTCTGTATCATTGAGTGCAGCTTGCTCCATTGAATGCGTTTTGCACGTGGCATTAAATGAATGGCCGCAGCTCTACTCTTTAAATTAAATTAAGACATGCATTGAATGAACGGGTGCAGTTTGATTCACGAAGTAAATAAGTTAAGTTTGTTTGATTGAATCCATTAATTACTGTTGATTCATTGAATCGGTTTGATGCAACGATTGAATGAATGCAGTTGGTTTCATTGAATGAAGGTGCTAAGCTCAAGACATTGAAAAAAGAAGAAAAGTTGTACTTATTGAATTAACTCGTGCAGTCTGTTTCATTTAATGACTGCATACAGTTTGTATCAATGGATGAACGCGTTCAGGTTCTTTCATTGAATGAATGGCAAAAGCTAGATTCATTGTAATAGGACTTGCAGTGTTCCTCATCGAATAAATGTTTGATTCATTAATTGCACGAATGCAGTTAAACTCACTCCAAAGATGAGTGATGTTTTTACAATTAAATCAATGAATTACATTTCTATCTTTGAATCAATGAGTGAAATATGAATCAATGCATGAATGAATGCTGTTTGTTTCATTGAATCAAAGCGTTCAGCTTGACCCATTGAATTAATGAGAGAAGCTCTACTCATTGAATCAACACGTGCAGTTTGGTTCATGGAGTGAATGTGTGAAGCTTGATTGAGACAATGTGTGAAGCTTTTGACATTTGATGAATGAGATTCTGCATTAATTGAATTGACAAATGCAGTTTGCTTCAAGAACTAAACATGTGAAATTTGTTTGATTGAATCAATGGGTTAAGCTTGTGGCTCTGAACGGATGAGAGTATCTCTACTCATTGAATTATCATGTGCAGTCTGTTTCATTGCATGAACAAGTGTAGTATGATGCGCTAAATAAATGAGTAAGGTTTGTTCGAAGGAAAAAAGAAATAAGTTTTGATTCATTGAATCAATGCTTTCAGTTTGATTCAATAATTGAGTGAATGCAATTTGTTTCTTTAAATGAAAACTGTCAGCATGACAAATTGAATGAATGAGAGAAGCTCTACTCATTGATTTTAGACCAACAGTTTCGTTCATGTAGTGAACGTGTGCAGTTTCATACAGACAATGCCTGAAACTTGTGCCATTGTGTGAATGAGAGTTGTTCTAATCATCGAATACACAAGTGCAGCCTCTTTCATTGAATGAACGTAAGTAGTTCGGTTCACTAAATAAGGGAGATAGGTTTGTTCCATTTAAACAAGGAATAAGGTTTGATTCATTGAATCAATGATTGCTGTTTGATTCAATGATTCGATGAATGCAGTTTGTTTCATTGAACGAATGAGAGTATCTACTCATTGATTTATCATGTGCAGTCTGCTTGATTGAATAAACAAGTGTAATATGAATCACTAAATACTTGAATAATGTTTGTTCAATTGAAACAAGAAAAAACAATGATTGTAGTTTGGTGCAATGATTCAATGAATGCAGTATGTTTCTTTCAATGAAAACGGTCAGCTTGACACATTGAATGAATGAGTTTGCTCCACTCATTGGATAAAGACGTGCAGTCTGTATCATTGAATAAATGAATGCAGTTTGCTCCATTGAATGAATGCGTTTTGGTCGTGGCATTAAATGAATGGCCGGAGCTCTACTCTTTAAATTCAGACATGCATTGAATGAACGGGTGCAGTTTGATTCACGAAGTAAATGAGTTAAGTTTGTTTGATTGAATCCATTAATTACTGTTTGATTCATTGAATCGGTTTGATGCAACGATTGAATGAATGCAGTTGTTTCATTGAATGAAAGTGCTAAGCTCCAGACATTGAATAAACAAGAAAAGCTGTACATATTGAATTAACTCGTGCAGTCTGTTTCATTTAATGACTGCATGCAGTTTGTATCAATGAATGAACGCGTTCAGTTTCTTTCATTGAATGAATGGCAAAAGTTGGATTCATTGCAATTGGACTTGCAGTGCTCCTCATCGAATAAATGTTAGCAGTTTGATTCATTAATTGCATTGTGTGCAGTTAAATTCACTCAAAAAGGGAGTGATGTTTTTACAATTAAATCAATAAGTCAAATTTCTTTCTTTGAATCAATGATTGAATTATGAATCAATGAATGAATGAATGCAGCTTATTTCATTGAAACAAAGCGTTTAGTTTGACCCATTTAATGAATGAGAGAAGCTCTCCTCTTTGAATTAAAACGTGCACTCTGTGTCATTCAGTGCAGCTTGCTCCATTGAATGCGTTTTGCACGTGGCATTAAATGAATGGCCGCAGCTCTACTCTTTAAATTAAATTAAGACATGCATTGAATGAACGGGTGCAGTTTGATTCACGAAGTAAATAAGTTAAGTTTGTTTGATTGAATCCATTAATTACTGTTGATTCATTGAATCGGTTTGATGCAACGATTGAATGAATGCAGTTGGTTTCATTGAATGAAGGTGCTAAGCTCAAGACATTGAAAAAAGAAGAAAAGTTGTACTTGTTGAATTAACTCGTGCAGTCTGTTTCATTTAATGACTGCATGCAGTTTGTATCAATGAATGAACGCGTTCAGTTTCTTTCATTGAATGAATGGCAAAAGCTAGATTCATTGGAATAGGACTTGCAGTGTTCTTCATCGAATAAATGTTAGCAGTTTGATTCATTAATTGCACGAATGCAGTTAAACTCACTCCAAAGATGAGTGATGTTTTTACAATTAAATCAATGAATTACATTTCTATCTTTGAATCAATGAGTGAAATATGAATCAATGCATGAATGAATGCTGTTTGTTTCATTGAATCAAAGCGTTCAGCTTGACCCATTGAATGAATGAGAGAAGCTCTACTCATTGAATCAACACGTGCAGTTTGGTTCATGGAGTGAATGTGTGAAGCTTGATTGAGACAATGTGTGAAGCTTTTGACGTTTGATGAATGAGATTCTGCATTAATTGAATTGACAAATGCAGTTTGCTTCATGAACTAAATATGTGCAATTTGATTGATTGAATCAATGGGTTAAGCTTGTGGCTCTGAACGGATGAGAGTATCTCTACTCATTGAATTATCATGTGCAGTCTGTTTCATTGCATGAACAAGTGTAGTATGATTCACTAAATAAATGAGTAAGGTTTGTTCGAAGGAAAAAAGAAATAAGTTTTGATTCATTGAATCAATGCTTTCAGTTTGATTCAATAATTGAGTGAATGCAATTTGTTTCTTTAAATGAAAACTGTCAGCATGACAAATTGAATGAATGAGAGATGCACTACTCATTGATTTTAGACCGACAGTTTCGTTCATGTAGTTAACGTGTGCAGTTTCATACAGACAATGCGTGAAACGTGTGCCATTGTCTGAATGAGAATTGCTCTAATCATCGAATACACAAGTGCAGCCTCTTTCATTGAATGAACGTAAGTAGTTCGGTTCACTAAATAAGGGAGGTAGGTTTGTTCCATTTAAACAAGGAATAAGGTTTGATTCATTAAATCAATGATTGCTGTTTGATTCAATGATTCGATGAATGCAGTTTGTTTCATTGAACGAATGAGAGTATCTACTCATTGATTTATCATGTGCAGTCTGCTTGATTGAATAAACAAGTATAATATGAATCACTAAATACTTGAATAAGGTTTGTTCAATTGAAACAAGAAAAAACAATGATTGTAGTTTGGTGCAATGGTTCAATTAATGCAGTATGTTTCTTTCAATGAAAACGGTCAGCTTGACACATTGAATGAATGAGTTTGCTCCACTCATTGGATAAAGACGTGCAGTCTGTATCATTGAATAAATGAATGCAGTTTGCTCCATTGAATGAATGCGTTTTGGTCCTGGCATTAAATGAATGGCCGGAGCTCTACTCTTTAAATTAAGACATGCATTGAATGAACGGGTGCAGTTTGATTCACGAAGTAAATGAGTTAAGTTTGTTTGATTGAATACATTAATTACTGTTTGATTCATTGAATCGGTTTGATGCAACGATTGAATGAATGCAGTTGGTTTCATTGAATGAAAGTGCGAAGCTCAAGACATTGAAAAAAGAAGAAAAGTTGTACTTATTGAAGTAACTCGTGCAGTCTGTTTCATTTAATGACTGCATGCAGTTTGTATCAATGAATGAACGCCTTCAGTTTCTTTCATTGAATGAATGGCAAAAGCTAGATTCATTGGAATAGGACTTGCAGTGTTCTTCATCGAATAAATGTTAGCAGTTTGATTCATTAATTGCACGAATGCAGTTAAACTCACTCCAAAGATGAGTGATGTTTTTACAATTAAATCAATGAATTACATTTCTATCTTTGAATCAATGAGTGAAATATGAATCAATGCATGAATGAATGCTGTTTGTTTCATTGAATCAAAGCGTTCAGCTTGACCCATTGAATGAATGAGAGAAGCTCTACTCATTGAATTAACACGTGCAGTTTGGTTCATGGAGTGAATGTTTGAAGCTTGATTGAGACAATGTGTGAAGCTTTTGACATTTGATGAATGAGATTCTGCATTAATTGAATTGACAAATGCAGTTTGCTTCAAGAACTAAATATGTGAAATTTGTTTGATTGAATCAATGGGTTAAGCTTGTGGCTCTGAACGAAGGAAAGTATCTCTACTCATTGAATTATCATGTGCAGTCTGTTTCATTGCATGAACAAGTGTAGTATGATGCGCTAAATAAATGAGTAAGGTTTGTTCGAAGGAAAAAAGAAATAAGTTTTGATTCATTGAATCAATGCTTTCAGTTTGATTCAATAATTGAGTGAATGCAATTTGTTTCTTTAAATGAAAACTGTCAGCATGACAAATTGAATGAATGAGAGAAGCTCTACTCATTGATTTTAGACCGACAGTTTCGTTCATGTAGTGAACGTGTGCAGTTTCATACAGACAATGCGTGAAACTTGTGCCATTGTGTGAATGAGAGTTGCTCTAATCATCGAATACACAAGTGCAGCCTCTTTCATTGAATGAACGTAAGTAGTTCGGTTCACTAAATGAGGGAGATAGGTTTGTTCCATTTAAACAAGGAATAAGGTTTGATTCATTGAATCAATGATTGCTGTTTGATTCAATGATTCGATGAATGCAGTTTGTTTCATTGAACGAATGAGAGTATCTACTCATTGATTTATCATGTGCAGTCTGCTTGATTGAATAAACAAGTGTAATATGAATCACTAAATACTTGAATAAGGTTTGTTCAATTGAAACAAGAAAAAACAATGATTGTAGTTTGGTGCAATGATTCAATGAATGCAGTATGTTTCTTTCAATGAAAACGGTCAGCTTGACACATTGAATGAATGAGTTTGCTCCACTCATTGGATAAAGACGTGCAGTCTGTATCATTGAATAAATGAATGCAGTTTGCTCCATTGAATGAATGCGTTTTGGTCGTGGCATTAAATGAATGGCCGGACCTCTACTCTTTAAATTAAATTAAGACATGCATTGAATGAACGGGTGCAGTTTGATTCACGAAGTAAATAAGTTAAGTTTGTTTGATTGAATCCATTAATTACTGTTGATTCATTGAATCGGTTTGATGCAACGATTGAATGAATGCAGTTGGTTTCATTGAATGAAAGTGCTAAGCTCAAGACATTGAAAAAAGAAGAAAAGTTGTACTTATTGAATTAACTCGTGCAGTCTGTTTCATTTAATGACTGCATGCAGTTTGTATCAATGAATGAACGCGTTCAGTTTCTTTCATTGAATGAATGGCAAAAGCTAGATTCATTGGAATAGGACTTGCAGTGTTCTTCATCGAATAAATGTTAGCAGTTTGATTCATTAATTGCACGAATGCAGTTAAACTCACTCCAAAGATGAGTGATGTTTTTACAATTAAATCAATGAATTACATTTCTATCTTTGAATCAATGAGTGAAATATGAATCAATGCATGAATGAATGCTGTTTGTTTCATTGAATCAAAGCGTTCAGCTTGACCCATTGAATGAATGAGAGAAGCTCTACTCATTGAATCAACACGTGCAGTTTGGTTCATGGAGTGAATGTGTGAAGCTTGATTGAGAAATAAGTTTTGATTCATTGAATCAATGCTTTCAGTTTGATTCAATAATTGAGTGAATGCAATTTGTTTCTTTAAATGAAAACTGTCAGCATGACAAATTGAATGAATGAGAGAAGCTCTACTCATTGATTTTAGACCGACAGTTTCGTTCATGTAGTGAACGTGTGCAGTTTCATACAGACAATGCGTGAAACTTGTGCCATTGTGTGAATGAGAGTTGCTCTAATCATCGAATACACAAGTGCAGCCTCTTTCATTGAATGAACGTAAGTAGTTCGGTTCACTAAATAAGGGAGATAGGTTTGTTCCATTTAAACAAGGAATAAGGTTTGATTCATTGAATCAATGATTGCTGTTTGATTCAATGATTCGATGAATGCAGTTTGTTTCATTGAACGAATGAGAGTATCTACTCATTGATTTATCATGTGCAGTCTGCTTGATTGAATAAACAAGTGTAATATGAATCACTAAATACTTGAATAATGTTTGTTCAATTGAAACAAGAAAAAACAATGATTGTAGTTTGGTGCAATGATTCAATGAATGCAGTATGTTTCTTTCAATGAAAACGGTCAGCTTGACACATTGAATGAATGAGTTTGCTCCACTCATTGGATAAAGACGTGCAGTCTGTATCATTGAATAAATGAATGCAGTTTGCTCCATTGAATGAATGCGTTTTGGTCGTGGCATTAAATGAATGGCCGGAGCTCTACTCTTTAAATTAAGACATGCATTGAATGAACGGGTGCAGTTTGATTCACGAAGTAAATGAGTTAAGTTTGTTTGAATGATATCCATTAATTACTGTTTGATTCATTGAATCGGTTTGATGCAACGATTGAATGAATGCAGTTGGTTTCATTGAATGAAAGTGCTAAGCTCCAGACATTGAATAAACAAGAAAAGCTGTACATATTGAATTAACTCGTGCAGTCTGTTTCATTTAATGACTGCATGCAGTTTGTATCAATGAATGAACGCGTTCAGTTTCTTTCATTGAATGAATGGCAAAAGTTGGATTCATTGCAATTGGACTGCAGTGCTCCTCATCGAATAAATGTTTGCAGTTTGATTAATTTATTGCATTGTGTGCAGTCAAATTCACTCAAAAAATGAGTGATTTTTTTACAATTAAATCAATAAGTCACATTTCTTTCTTTGAATCAATGATTGAATTATGAATCAATGAATGAATGAATGCAGCTTATTTCATTGAAACAAAGCGTTTAGTTTGACCCATTTAATGAATGAGAGAAGCTCTCCTCTTTGAATTAAAACGTGCACTCTGTATCATTGAGTGCAGCTTGCTCCATTGAATGCGTGTTGCACGTGGCATTAAATGAATGGCCGCAGCTCTACTCTTTAAATTAAATTAAGACATGCATTGAATGAACGGGTGCAGTTTGATTCACGAAGTAAATGAGTTAAGTTTGTTTGATTGAATCCATTAAATACTGTTGATTCATTGAATCGGTTTGATGCAACGATTGAATGAATGCAGTTGGTTTCATTGAATGAAAGTGCTAAGCTCAAGACATTGAAAAAAGAAGAAAAGTTGTACTTATTGAATGCAGTCTGTGTGCAGACTGCGGGCAGTCTGTTTCATTTAATGACTGCATGCAGTTTGTATCAATGAATGAACGCGTTCAGTTTCTTTCATTGAATGAATGGCAAAAGCTAGATTCATTGGAATAGGACTTGCAGTGTTCTTCATCGAATAAATGTTAGCAGTTTGATTCATTAATTGCACGAATGCAGTTAAACTCACTCCAAAGATGAGTGATGTTTTTACAATTAAATCAATGAATTACATTTCTATCTTTGAATCAATGAGTGAAATATGAATCAATGCATGAAGGAAGGAATGCTGTTTGTTTCATTGAATCAAAGCGTTCAGCTTGACACATTGAATGAATGAGAGAAGCTCTACTCATTGAATCAACACGTGCAGTTTGGTTCATGGAGTGAATGTGTGAAGCTTGATTGAGAAATAAGTTTTGATTCATTGAATCAATGCTTTCAGTTTGATTCAATAATTGAGTGAATGCAATTTGTTTCTTTAAATGAAAACTGTCAGCATGACAAATTGAATTAATGAGAGAAGCACTAGTCATTGATTTTAGACAGACAGTTTCGTTCATGTAGTGAACGTGTGCAGTTTCATACAGACAATGCGTGGAACTTGTGCCATTGTGTGAATGAGAGTTGCTCTAATCATCGAATACACAAGTGCAGCCTCTTTCATTGAATGAACGTAAGTAGTTCGGTTCACTAAATAAGGGAGGTAGGTTTGTTCCATTTAAACAAGGAATAAGGTTTGATTCATTAAATCAATGATTGCTGTTTGATTCAATGATTCGATGAATGCAATTTGTTTCATTGAACGAATGAGAGTATCTACTCATTGATTTATCATGTGCAGTCTGCTTGATTGAATAAACAAGTGTAGTATGAATCACTAAATACTTGAATAAGGTTTGTTCAATTGAAACAAGAAAAAACAATGATTGTAGTTTGGTGCAATGATTCAATGAATGCAGTATGTTTCTTTCAATGAAAACGGTCAGCTTGACACATTGAATGAATGAGTTTGCTCCACTCATTGGATAAAGACGTGCAGTCTGTATCATTGAATAAATGAGTGCAGTTTGCTCCATTGAATGAATGCGTTTTGGTCGTGGCATTAAATGAATGGCCGGAGCTCTACTCTTTAAATTCAGACATGCATTGAATGAACGGGTGCAGTTTGATTCACGAAGTATATGAGTTAAGTTTGTTTGATTGAATCCATTAATTACTGTTTGATTCATTGAATCGGTTTGATGCAACGATTGAATGAATGCAGTTGTTTCATTGAATGAAAGTGCTAAGCTCCAGACATTGAATAAACAAGAAAAGCTGTACATATTGAATTAACTCGTGCAGTCTGTTTCATTTAATGACTGCATGCAGTTTGTATCAATGAATGAACGCGTTCAGTTTCTTTCATTGAATGAATGGCAAAAGTTGGATTCATTGCAATTGGACTTGCAGTGCTCCTCATCGAATAAATGTTTGCAGTTTGATTAATTTATTGCATTGTGTGCAGTCAAATTCACTCAAAAAATGAGTGATTTTTTTACAATTAAATCAATAAGTCACATTTCTTTCTTTGAATCAATGATTGAATTATGAATCAATGAATGAATGAATGCAGCTTATTTCATTGAAACAAAGCGTTTAGTTTGACCCATTTAATGAATGAGAGAAGCTCTCCTCTTTGAATTAAAACGTGCACTCTGTATCATTGAGTGCAGCTTGCTCCATTGAATGCGTGTTGCACGTGGCATTAAATGAATGGCCGCAGCTCTACTCTTTAAATTAAATTAAGACATGCATTGAATGAACGGGTGCAGTTTGATTCACGAAGTAAATGAGTTAAGTTTGTTTGATTGAATCCATTAAATACTGTTGATTCATTGAATCGGTTTGATGCAACGATTGAATGAATGCAGTTGGTTTCATTGAATGAAAGTGCTAAGCTCAAGACATTGAAAAAAGAAGAAAAGTTGTACTTATTGAATGCAGTCTGTGTGCAGACTGCGTGCAGTCTGTTTCATTTAATGACTGCATGCAGTTTGTATCAATGAATGAACGCGTTCAGTTTCTTTCATTGAATGAATGGCAAAAGCTAGATTCATTGGAATAGGACTTGCAGTGTTCTTCATCGAATAAATGTTAGCAGTTTGATTCATTAATTGCACGAATGCAGTTAAACTCACTCCAAAGATGAGTGATGTTTTTACAATTAAATCAATGAATTACATTTCTATCTTTGAATCAATGAGTGAAATATGAATCAATGCATGAAGGAATGAATGCTGTTTGTTTCATTGAATCAAAGCGTTCAGCTTGACACATTGAATGAATGAGAGAAGCTCTACTCATTGAATCAACACGTGCAGTTTGGTTCATGGAGTGAATGTGTGAAGCTTGATTGAGAAATAAGTTTTGATTCATTGAATCAATGCTTTCAGTTTGATTCAATAATTGAGTGAATGCAATTTGTTTCTTTAAATGAAAACTGTCAGCATGACAAATTGAATTAATGAGAGAAGCACTAGTCATTGATTTTAGACAGACAGTTTCGTTCATGTAGTGAACGTGTGCAGTTTCATACAGACAATGCGTGGAACTTGTGCCATTGTGTGAATGAGAGTTGCTCTAATCATCGAATACACAAGTGCAGCCTCTTTCATTGAATGAACGTAAGTAGTTCGGTTCACTAAATAAGGGAGGTAGGTTTGTTCCATTTAAACAAGGAATAAGGTTTGATTCATTAAATCAATGATTGCTGTTTGATTCAATGATTCGATGAATGCAATTTGTTTCATTGAACGAATGAGAGTATCTACTCATTGATTTATCATGTGCAGTCTGCTTGATTGAATAAACAAGTGTAGTATGAATCACTAAATACTTGAATAAGGTTTGTTCAATTGAAACAAGAAAAAACAATGATTGTAGTTTGGTGCAATGATTCAATGAATGCAGTATGTTTCTTTCAATGAAAACGGTCAGCTTGACACATTGAATGAATGAGTTTGCTCCACTCATTGGATAAAGACGTGCAGTCTGTATCATTGAATAAATGAGTGCAGTTTGCTCCATTGAATGAATGCGTTTTGGTCGTGGCATTAAATGAATGGCCGGAGCTCTACTCTTTAAATTCAGACATGCATTGAATGAACGGGTGCAGTTTGATTCACGAAGTATATGAGTTAAGTTTGTTTGATTGAATCCATTAATTACTGTTTGATTCATTGAATCGGTTTGATGCAACGATTGAATGAATGCAGTTGTTTCATTGAATGAAAGTGCTAAGCTCCAGACATTGAATAAACAAGAAAAGCTGTACATATTGAATTAACTCGTGCAGTCTGTTTCATTTAATGACTGCATGCAGTTTGTATCAATGAATGAACGCGTTCAGTTTCTTTCATTGAATGAATGGCAAAAGTTGGATTCATTGCAATTGGACTTGCAGTACTCCTCATCGAGTAAATGTTAGCAGTTTGATTCATTAGTTGCATTGTGTGCAGTTAAATTCACTCAAAAAATGAGTGATTTTTTTACAATTAAATCAATAAGTCACATTTCTTTCTTTGAATCAATGATTGAATTATGAATCAATGAATGAATGAATGCAGCTTATTTCATTGAAACAAAGCGTTTAGTTTGACCCATTTAATGAATGAGAGAAGCTCTCCTCTTTGAATTAAAACGTGCACTCTGTATCATTGAGTGCAGCTTGCTCCATTGAATGCGTTTTGCACGTGGCATTAAATGAATGGCCGCAGCTCTACTCTTTAAATTAAATTAAGACATGCATTGAATGAACGGGTGCAGTTTGATTCACGAAGTAAATAAGTTAAGTTTGTTTGATTGAATCCATTAATTACTGTTGATTCATTGAATCGGTTTGATGCAACGATTGAATGAATGCAGTTGGTTTCATTGAGTGAAAGTGCTAAGCTCAAGACATTGAAAAAAGAAGAAAAGTTGTACTTATTGAATTAACTCGTGCAGTCTGTTTCATTTAATGACTGCATGCAGTTTGTATCAATGAATGAACGCGTTCAGTTTCTTTCATTGAATGAATGGCAAAAGTTGGATTCATTGCAATTGGACTTGCAGTGCTCCTCATCGAATAAATGTAAGCAGTTTGATTCATTAATTGCACGAATGCAGTTAAACTCACTCCAAAGATGAGTGATGTTTTTACAATTAAATCAATGAATTACATTTCTATCTTTGAATCAATGAGTGAAATATGAATCAATGCATGAATGAATGCTGTTTGTTTCATTGAATCAAAGCGTTCAGCTTGACCCATTGAATGAATGAGAGAAGCTCTACTCATTGAATCAACACGTGCAGTTTGGTTCATGGAGTGAATGTGTGAAGCTTGATTGAGAAATAAGTTTTGATTCATTGAATCAATGCTTTCAGTTTGATTCAATAATTGAGTGAATGCAATTTGTTTCTTTAAATGAAAACTGTCAGCATGACAAATTGAATTAATGAGAGAAGCACTAGTCATTGAGTTTAGACAGACAGTTTCGTTCATGTAGTGAACGTGTGCAGTTTCATACAGACAATGCGTGGAACTTGTGCCATTGTGTGAATGAGAGTTGCTCTAATCATCGAATACACAAGTGCAGCCTCTTTCATTGAATGAACGTAAGTAGTTCGGTTCACTAAATGAGGGAGATAGGTTTGTTCCATTTAAACAAGGAATAAGGTTTGATTCATTGAATCAATGATTGCTGTTTGATTCAATGATTCGATGAATGCAGTTTGTTTCATTGAACGAATGAGAGTATCTACTCATTGATTTATCATGTGCAGTCTGCTTGATTGAATAAACAAGTGTAATATGAATCACTAAATACTTGAATAATGTTTGTTCAATTGAAACAAGAAAAAACAATGATTGTAGTTTGGTGCAATGATTCAATGAATGCAGTATGTTTCTTTCAATGAAAACGGTCAGCTTGACACATTGAATGAATGAGTTTGCTCCACTCATTGGATAAAGACGTGCAGTCTGTATCATTGAATAAATGAATGCAGTTTGCTCCATTGAATGAATGCGTTTTGGTCGTGGCATTAAATGAATGGCCGGAGCTCTACTCTTTAAATTCAGACATGCATTGAATGAACGGGTGCAGTTTGATTCACCAAGTATATGAGTTAAGTTTGTTTGATTGAATCCATTAATTACTGTTTGATTCATTGAATCGGTTTGATGCAACGATTGAATGAATGCAGTTGTTTCATTGAATGAAAGTGCTAAGCTCCAGACATTGAATAAACAAGAAAAGCTGTACATATTGAATTAACTCGTGCAGTCTGTTTCATTTAATGACTGCATGCAGTTTGTATCAATGAATGAACGCGTTCAGTTTCTTTCATTGAATGAATGGCAAAAGTTGGATTCATTGCAATTGGACTTGCAGTGCTCCTCATCGAGTAAATGTTAGCAGTTTGATTCATTAATTGCATTGTGTGCAGTTAAATTCACTCAAAAAATGAGTGATTTTTTTACAATTAAATCAATAAGTCACATTTCTTTCTTTGAATCAATGATTGAATTATGAATCAATGAATGAATGAATGCAGCTTATTTCATTGAAACAAAGCGTTTAGTTTGACCCATTTAATGAATGAGAGAAGCTCTCCTCTTTGAATTAAAACGTGCACTCTGTATCATTGAGTGCAGCTTGCTCCATTGAATGCGTTTTGCACGTGGCATTAAATGAATGGCCGCAGCTCTACTCTTTAAATTAAATGAAGACATGCATTGAATGAACGGGTGCAGTTTGATTCACGAAGTAAATAAGTTAAGTTTGTTTGATTGAATCCATTAATTACTGTTGATTCATTGAATCGGTTTGATGCAACGATTGAATGAATGCAGTTGGTTTCATTGAATGAAAGTGCTAAGCTCAAGACATTGAAAAAAGAAGAAAAGTTGTACTTGTTGAATTAACTCGTGCAGTCTGTTTCATTTAATGACTGCATGCAGTTTGTATCAATGAATGAACGCGTTCAGTTTCTTTCATTGAATGAATGGCAAAAGCTAGATTCATTGGAATAGGACTTGCAGTGTTCTTCATCGAATAAATGTTAGCAGTTTGATTCATTAATTGCACGAATGCAGTTAAACTCACTCCAAAGATGAGTGATGTTTTTACAATTAAATCAATGAATTACATTTCTATCTTTGAATCAATGAGTGAAATATGAATCAATGCATGAATGAATGCTGTTTGTTTCATTGAATCAAAGCGTTCAGCTTGACCCATTGAATGAATGAGAGAAGCTCTACTCATTGAATCAACACGTGCAGTTTGGTTCATGGAGTGAATGTGTGAAGCTTGATTGAGAAATAAGTTTTGATTCATTGAATCAATGCTTTCAGTTTGATTCACTAATTGAGTGAATGCAATTTGTTTCTTTAAATGAAAACTGTCAGCATGACAAATTGAATGAATGAGAGAAGCTCTACTCATTGATTTTAGACCGACAGTTTCGTTCATGTAGTGAACGTGTGCAGTTTCATACAGACAATGCGTGAAACTTGTGCCATTGTGTGACTGAGAGTTGCTCTAATCATCGAATACACAAGTGCAGCCTCTTTCATTGAATGAACGTAAGTAGTTCGGTTCACTAAATGAGGGAGATAGGTTTGTTCCATTTAAACAAGGAATAAGGTTTGATTCATTGAATCAATGATTGCTGTTTGATTCAATGATTCGATGAATGCAGTTTGTTTCATTGAACGAATGAGAGTATCTACTCATTGATTTATCATGTGCAGTCTGCTTGATTGAATAAACAAGTGTAATATGAATCACTAAATACTTGAATAATGTTTGTTCAATTGAAACAAGATAAAACAATGATTGTAGTTTGGTCCAATGATTCAATGAATGCAGTATGTTTCTTTCAATGAAAACGGTCAGCTTGACACATTGAATGAATGAGTTTGCTCCACTCATTGGATAAAGACGTGCAGTCTGTATCATTGAATAAATGAATGCAGTTTGCTCCATTGAATGAATGCGTTTTGGTCGTGGCATTAAATGAATGGCCGGAGCTCTACTCTTTAAATTCAGACATGCATTGAATGAACGGGTGCAGTTTGATTCACCAAGTATATGAGTTAAGTTTGTTTGATTGAATCCATTAATTACTGTTTGATTCATTGAATCGGTTTGATGCAACGATTGAATGAATGCAGTTGTTTCATTGAATGAAAGTGCTAAGCTCCAGACATTGAATAAACAAGAAAAGCTGTACATATTGAATTAACTCGTGCAGTCTGTTTCATTTAATGACTGCATGCAGTTTGTATCAATGAATGAACGCGTTCAGTTTCTTTCATTGAATGAATGGCAAAAGTTGGATTCATTGCAATTGGACTTGCAGTGCTCCTCATCGAGTAAATGTTAGCAGTTTGATTCATTAGTTGCATTGTGTGCAGTTAAATTCACTCAAAAAATGAGTGATTTTTTTACAATTAAATCAATAAGTCACATTTCTTTCTTTGAATCAATGATTGAATTATGAATCAATGAATGAATGAATGCAGCTTATTTCATTGAAACAAAGCGTTTAGTTTGACCCATTTAATGAATGAGAGAAGCTCTCCTCTTTGAATTAAAACGTGCACTCTGTATCATTGAGTGCAGCTTGCTCCATTGAATGCGTTTTGCACGTGGCATTAAATGAATGGCCGCAGCTCTACTCTTTAAATTAAATGAAGACATGCATTGAATGAACGGGTGCAGTTTGATTCACGAAGTAAATAAGTTAAGTTTGTTTGATTGAATCCATTAATTACTGTTGATTCATTGAATCGGTTTGATGCAACGATTGAATGAATGCAGTTGGTTTCATTGAATGAAAGTGCTAAGCTCAAGACATTGAAAAAAGAAGAAAAGTTGTACTTATTGAATTAACTCGTGCAGTCTGTTTCATTTAATGACTGCATGCAGTTTGTATCAATGAATGAACGCGTTCAGTTTCTTTCATTGAATGAATGGCAAAAGCTAGATTCATTGGAATAGGACTTGCAGTGTTCTTCATCGAATAAATGTTAGCAGTTTGATTCATTAATTGCACGAATGCAGTTAAACTCACTCCAAAGATGAGTGATGTTTTTACAATTAAATCAATGAATTACATTTCTATCTTTGAATCAATGAGTGAAATATGAATCAATGCATGAATGAATGCTGTTTGTTTCATTGAATCAAAGCGTTCAGCTTGACCCATTGAATGAATGAGAGAAGCTCTACTCATTGAATCAACACGTGCAGTTTGGTTCATGGAGTGAATGTGTGAAGCTTGATTGAGAAATAAGTTTTGATTCATTGAATCAATGCTTTCAGTTTGATTCAATAATTGAGTGAATGCAATTTGTTTCTTTAAATGAAAACTGTCAGCATGACAAATTGAATGAATGAGAGAAGCACTAGTCATTGATTTTAGACAGACAGTTTCGTTCATGTAGTGAACGTGTGCAGTTTCATACAGACAATGCGTGGAACTTGTGCCATTGTGTGAATGAGAGTTGCTCTAATCATCGAATACACAAGTGCAGCCTCTTTCATTGAATGAACGTAAGTAGTTCGGTTCACTAAATAAGGGAGGTAGGTTTGTTCCATTTAAACAAGGAATAAGGTTTGATTCATTAAATCAATGATTGCTGTTTGATTCAATGATTCGATGAATGCAATTTGTTTCATTGAACGAATGAGAGTATCTACTCATTGATTTATCATGTGCAGTCTGCTTGATTGAATAAACAAGTGTAGTATGAATCACTAAATACTTGAATAAGGTTTGTTCAATTGAAACAAGAAAAAACAATGATTGTAGTTTGGTGCAATGATTCAATGAATGCAGTATGTTTCTTTCAATGAAAACGGTCAGCTTGACACATTGAATGAATGAGTTTGCTCCACTCATTGGATAAAGACGTGCAGTCTGTATCATTGAATAAATGAGTGCAGTTTGCTCCATTGAATGAATGCGTTTTGGTCGTGGCATTAAATGAATGGCCGGAGCTCTACTCTTTAAATTAAGACATGCATTGAATGAACGGGTGCAGTTTGATTCACGAAGTAAATGAGTTAAGTTTGTTTGAATGATATCCATTAATTACTGTTTGATTCATTGAATCGGTTTGATGCAACGATTGAATGAATGCAGTTGGTTTCATTGAATGAAAGTGCTAAGCTCCAGACATTGAATAAACAAGAAAAGCTGTACATATTGAATTAACTCGTGCAGTCTGTTTCATTTAATGACTGCATGCAGTTTGTATCAATGAATGAACGCGTTCAGTTTCTTTCATTGAATGAATGGCAAAAGTTGGATTCATTGCAATTGGACTTGCAGTGCTCCTCATCGAATAAATGTTAGCAGTTTGATTCATTAATTGCATTGTGTGCAGTCAAAATCACTCAAAAAGGGAGTGATGTTTTTACAATTAAATCAATAAGTCACATTTCTTTCTTTGAATCAATGATTGAATTATGAATCAATGAATGAATGAATGCAGCTTATTTCATTGAAACAAAGCGTTTAGTTTGACCCATTTAATGAATGAGAGAAGCTCTCCTCTTTGAATTAAAACGTGCACTCTGTATCATTGAGTGCAGCTTGCTCCATTGAATGCGTGTTGCACGTGGCATTAAATGAATGGCCGCAGCTCTACTCTTTAAATTAAATTAAGACATGCATTGAATGAACGCGTGCAGTTTGATTCACGAAGTAAATGAGTTAAGTTTGTTTGATTGAATCCATTGAATACTGTTGATTCATTGAATCGGTTTGATGCAACGATTGAATGAATGCAGTTGGTTTCATTGAATGAAAGTGCTAAGCTCAAGACATTGAAAAAAGAAGAAAAGTTGTACTTATTGAATGCAGTCTGTGTGCAGACTGCGTGCAGTCTGTTTCATTTAATGACTGCATGCAGTTTGTAACAATGAATGAACGCGTTCAGTTTCTTTCATTGAATGAATGGCAAAAGCTAGATTCATTGGAATAGGACTTGCAGTGTTCTTCATCGAATAAATGTTAGCAGTTTGATTCATTAATTGCACGAATGCAGTTAAATTCACTCAAAAAATGAGTGATTTTTTTACAATTAAATCAATAAGTCACATTTCTTTCTTTGAATCAATGATTGAATTATGAATCAATGAATGAATGAATGCGGCTTATTTCATTGAAACAAAGCGTTTAGTTTGACC
Source organism: Chiloscyllium punctatum (assembly GCF_047496795.1). Lineage (NCBI taxonomy): Eukaryota > Metazoa > Chordata > Chondrichthyes > Orectolobiformes > Hemiscylliidae > Chiloscyllium > Chiloscyllium punctatum. The sequence continues at coordinate 80,581 of NW_027310394.1, forward strand.
CATGTAATGAATGAGAGAAGCTCTCCTCTTTGAATTAAAACGTGCACTCTGTATCATTGAGTGCAGCTTGCTCCATTGAATGCGTTTTGCACGTGGCATTAAATGAATGGCCGCAGCTCTACTCTTTAAATTAAATTAAGACATGCATTGAATGAACGGGTGCAGTTTGATTCACGAAGTAAATAAGTTAAGTTTGTTTGATTGAATCCATTAATTACTGTTGATTCATTGAATCGGTTTGATGCAACAATTGAATGAATGCAGTTGGTTTCATTGAATGAAAGTGCTAAGCTCAAGACATTGAAAAAAGAAGAAAAGTTGTACTTATTGAATTAACTCGTGCAGTCTGTTTCATTTAATGACTGCATGCAGTTTGTATCAATGAATGAACGCGTTCAGTTTCTTTCATTGAATGAATGGCAAAAGTTGGATTCATTGCAATTGGACTTGCAGTGCTCCTCATCGAATAAATGTTAGCAGTTTGATTCATTAATTGCACGAATGCAGTTAAACTCACTCCAAAGATGAGTGATGTTTTTACAATTAAATCAATGAATTACATTTGTATCTTTGAATCAATGAGTGAAATATGAATCAATGCATGAATGAATGCTGTTTGTTTCATTGAATCAAAGCGTTCAGCTTGACCCATTGAATGAATGAGAGAAGCTCTACTCATTGAATCAACACGTGCAGTTTGGTTCATGGAGTGAATGTGTGAAGCTTGATTGAGAAATAAGTTTTGATTCATTGAATCAATGCTTTCAGTTTGATTCAATAATTGAGTGAATGCAATTTGTTTCTTTAAATGAAAACTGTCAGCATGACAAATTGAATGAATGAGAGAAGCTCTACTCATTGATTTTAGACCGACAGTTTCGTTCATGTAGTGAACGTGTGCAGTTTCATACAGACAATGCGTGAAACTTGTGCCATTGTGTGAATGAGAGTTGCTCTAATCATCGAATACACAAGTGCAGCCTCTTTCATTGAATGAACGTAAGTAGTTCGGTTCACTAAATAAGGGAGATAGGTTTGTTCCATTTAAACAAGGAATAAGGTTTGATTCATTGAATCAATGATTGCTGTTTGATTCAATGATTCGATGAATGCAGTTTGTTTCATTGAACGAATGAGAGTATCTACTCATTGATTTATCATGTGCAGTCTGCTTGATTGAATAAACAAGTGTAATATGAATCACTAAATACTTGAATAATGTTTGTTCAATTGAAACAAGAAAAAACAATGATTGTAGTTTGGTGCAATGATTCAATGAATGCAGTATGTTTCTTTCAATGAAAACGGTCAGCTTGACACATTGAATGAATGAGTTTGCTCCACTCATTGGATAAAGACGTGCAGTCTGTATCATTGAATAAATGAATGCAGTTTGCTCCATTGAATGAATGCGTTTTGGTCGTGGCATTAAATGAATGGCCGGAGCTCTACTCTTTAAATTCAGACATGCATTGAATGAACGGGTGCAGTTTGATTCACGAAGTAAATGAGTTAAGTTTGTTTGATTGAATCCATTAATTACTGTTTGATTCATTGAATCGGTTTGATGCAACGATTGAATGAATGCAGTTGTTTCATTGAATGAAAGTGCTAAGCTCCAGACATTGAATAAACAAGAAAAGCTGTACATATTGAATTAACTCGTGCAGTCTGTTTCATTTAATGACTGCATGCAGTTTGTATCAATGAATGAACGCGTTCAGTTTCTTTCATTGAATGAATGGCAAAAGTTGGATTCATTGCAATTGGACTTGCAGTGCTCCTCATCGAATAAATGTTAGCAGTTTGATTCATTAATTGCATTGTGTGCAGTTAAATTCACTCAAAAAATGAGTGATTTTTTTACAATTAAATCAATAAGTCACATTTCTTTCTTTGAATCAATGATTGAATTATGAATCAATGAATGAATGAATGCAGCTTATTTCATTGAAACAAAGCGTTTAGTTTGACCCATGTAATGAATGAGAGAAGCTCTCCTCTTTGAATTAAAACGTGCACTCTGTATCATTGAGTGCAGCTTGCTCCATTGAATGCGTTTTGCACGTGGCATTAAATGAATGGCCGCAGCTCTACTCTTTAAATTAAATTAAGACATGCATTGAATGAACGGGTGCAGTTTGATTCACGAAGTAAATAAGTTAAGTTTGTTTGATTGAATCCATTAATTACTGTTGATTCATTGAATCGGTTTGATGCAACGATTGAATGAATGCAGTTGGTTTCATTGAATGAAAGTGCTAAGCTCAAGACATTGAAAAAAGAAGAAAAGTTGTATGTATTGAATTAACTCGTGCAGTCTGTTTCATTGAATGACTGCATGCAGTTTGTATCAATGAATGAACGCGTTCAGTTTCTTTCATTGAATGAATGGCAAAAGTTGGATTCATTGCAATTGGACTTGCAGTGCTCCTCATCGAATAAATGTTAGCAGTTTGATTCATTAATTGCACGAATGCAGTTAAACTCACTCCAAAGATGAGTGATGTTTTTACAATTAAATCAATGAATTACATTTGTATCTTTGAATCAATGAGTGAAATATGAATCAATGCATGAATGAATGCTGTTTGTTTCATTGAATCAAAGCGTTCAGCTTGACCCATTGAATGAATGAGAGAAGCTCTACTCATTGAATCAACACGTGCAGTTTGGTTCATGGAGTGAATGTGTGAAGCTTGATTGAGAAATAAGTTTTGATTCATTGAATCAATGCTTTCAGTTTGATTCAATAATTGAGTGAATGCAATTTGTTTCTTTAAATGAAAACTGTCAGCATGACAAATTGAATGAATGAGAGAAGCTCTACTCATTGATTTTAGACCGATAGTTTCGTTCATGTAGTGAACGTGTGCAGTTTCATACAGACAATGCGTGAAACTTGTGCCATTGTGTGAATGAGAGTTGCTCTAATCATCGAATACACAAGTGCAGCCTCTTTCATTGAATGAACGTAAGTAGTTCGGTTCACTAAATGAGGGAGATAGGTTTGTTCCATTTAAACAAGGAATAAGGTTTGATTCATTGAATCAATGATTGCTGTTTGATTCAATGATTCGATGAATGCAGTTTGTTTCATTGAACGAATGAGAGTATCTACTCATTGATTTATCATGTGCAGTCTGCTTGATTGAATAAACAAGTGTAATATGAATCACTAAATACTTGAATAATGTTTGTTCAATTGAAACAAGAAAAAACAATGATTGTAGTTTGGTGCAATGATTCAATGAATGCAGTATGTTTCTTTCAATGAAAACGGTCAGCTTGACACATTGAATGAATGAGTTTGCTCCACTCATTGGATAAAGACGTGCAGTCTGTATCATTGAATAAATGAATGCAGTTTGCTCCATTGAATGAATGCGTTTTGGTCGTGGCATTAAATGAATGGCCGGAGCTCTACTCTTTAAATTCAGACATGCATTGAATGAACGGGTGCAGTTTGATTCACGAAGTAAATGAGTTAAGTTTGTTTGATTGAATCCATTAATTACTGTTTGATTCATTGAATCGGTTTGATGCAACGATTGAATGAATGCAGTTGTTTCATTGAATGAAAGTGCTAAGCTCCAGACATTGAATAAACAAGAAAAGCTGTACATATTGAATTAACTCGTGCAGTCTGTTTCATTTAATGACTGCATGCAGTTTGTATCAATGAATGAACGCGTTCAGTTTCTTTCATTGAATGAATGGCAAAAGTTGGATTCATTGCAATTGGACTTGCAGTGCTCCTCATCGAATAAATGTTAGCAGTTTGAGTCATTAATTGCATTGTGTGCAGTTAAATTCACTCAAAAAATGAGTGATTTTTTTTACAATTAAATCAATAAGTCACATTTCTTTCTTTGAATCAATGATTGAATTATGAATCAATGAATGAATGAATGCAGCTTATTTCATTGAAACAAAGCGTTTAGTTTGACCCATTTAATGAATGAGAGAAGCTCTCCTCTTTGAATTAAAACGTGCACTCTGTATCATTGAGTGCAGCTTGCTCCATTGAATGCGTTTTGCACGTGGCATTAAATGAATGGCCGCAGCTCTACTCTTTAAATTAAATGAAGACATGCATTGAATGAACGGGTGCAGTTTGATTCACGAAGTAAATAAGTTAAGTTTGTTTGATTGAATCCATTAATTACTGTTGATTCATTGAATCGGTTTGATGCAACGATTGAATGAATGCAGTTGGTTTCATTGAATGAAAGTGCTAAGCTCAAGACATTGAAAAAAGAAGAAAAGTTGTACTTATTGAATTAACTCGTGCAGTCTGTTTCATTTAATGACTGCATGCAGTTTGTATCAATGAATGAACGCGTTCAGTTTCTTTCATTGAATGAATGGCAAAAGCTAGATTCATTGGAATAGGACTTGCAGTGTTCTTCATCGAATAAATGTTAGCAGTTTGATTCATTAATTGCACGAATGCAGTTAAACTCACTCCAAAGATGAGTGATGTTTTTACAATTAAATCAATGAATTACATTTCTATCTTTGAATCAATGAGTGAAATATGAATCAATGCATGAATGAATGCTGTTTGTTTCATTGAATCAAAGCGTTCAGCTTGACCCATTGAATGAATGAGAGAAGCTCTACTCATTGAATCAACACGTGCAGGTTGGTTCATGGAGTGAATGTGTGAAGCTTGATTGAGAAATAAGTTTTGATTCATTGAATCAATGCTTTCAGTTTGATTCAATAATTGAGTGAATGCAATTTGTTTCTTTAAATGAAAACTGTCAGCATGACAAATTGAATGAATGAGAGAAGCTCTACTCATTGATTTTAGACCGACAGTTTCGTTAATGTAGTGAACGTGTGCAGTTTCATACAGACAATGCGTGAAACTTGTGCCATTGTGTGAATGAGAGTTGCTCTAATCATCGAATACACAAGTGCAGCCTCTTTCATTGAATGAACGTAAGTAGTTCGGTTCACTAAATAAGGGAGATAGGTTTGTTCCATTTAAACAAGGAATAAGGTTTGATTCATTGAATCAATGATTGCTGTTTGATTCAATGATTCGATGAATGCAGTTTGTTTCATTGAACGAATGAGAGTATCTACTCATTGATTTATCATGTGCAGTCTGCTTGATTGAATAAACAAGTGCAATATGAATCACTAAATACTTGAATAATGTTTGTTCAATTGAAACAAGAAAAAACAATGATTGTAGTTTGGTGCAATGATTCAATGAATGCAGTATGTTTCTTTCAATGAAAACGGTCAGCTTGACACATTGAATGAATGAGTTTGCTCCACTCATTGGATAAAGACGTGCAGTCTGTATCATTGAATAAATGAATGCAGTTTGCTCCATTGAATGAATGCGTTTTGGTCGTGGCATTAAATGAATGGCCGGAGCTCTACTCTTTAAATTCAGACATGCATTGAATGAACGGGTGCAGTTTGATTCACGAAGTAAATGAGTTAAGTTTGTTTGATTGAATCCATTAATTACTGTTTGATTCATTGAATCGGTTTGATGCAACGATTGAATGAATGCAGTTGTTTCATTGAATGAAAGTGCTAAGCTCCAGACATTGAATAAACAAGAAAAGCTGTACATATTGAATTAACTCGTGCAGTCTGTTTCATTTAATGACTGCATGCAGTTTGTATCAATGAATGAACGCGTTCAGTTTCTTTCATTGAATGAATGGCAAAAGTTGGATTCATTGCAATTGGACTTGCAGTGCTCCTCATCGAATAAATGTTAGCAGTTTGATTCATTAATTGCATTGTGTGCAGTTAAATTCACTCAAAAAATGAGTGATTTTTTTACAATTAAATCAATAAGTCACATTTCTTTCTTTGAATCAATGATTGAATTATGAATCAATGAATGAATGAATGCAGCTTATTTCATTGAAACAAAGCGTTTAGTTTGACCCATTTAATGAATGAGAGAAGCTCTCCTCTTTGAATTAAAACGTGCACTCTGTATCATTGAGTGCAGCTTGCTCCATTGAATGCGTTTTGCACGTGGCATTAAATGAATGGCCGCAGCTCTACTCTTTAAATTAAATTAAGACATGCATTGAATGAACGGGTGCAGTTTGATTCACGAAGTAAATAACTTAAGTTTGTTTGATTGAATCCATTAATTACTGTTGATTCATTGAATCGGTTTGATGCAACGATTGAATGAATGCAGTTGGTTTCATTGAATGAAAGTGCTAAGCTCAAGACATTGAAAAAAGAAGAAAAGTTGTACTTATTGAATTAACTCGTGCAGTCTGTTTCATTTAATGACTGCATGCAGTTTGTATCAATGAATGAACGCGTTCAGTTTCTTTCATTGAATGAATGGCAAAAGCTAGATTCATTGGAATAGGACTTGCAGTGTTCTTCATCGAATAAATGTTAGCAGTTTGATTCATTAATTGCACGAATGCAGTTAAACTCACTCCAAAGATGAGTGATGTTTTTACAATTAAATCAATGAATTACATTTCTATCTTTGAATCAATGAGTGAAATATGAATCAATGCATGAATGAATGCTGTTTGTTTCATTGAATCAAAGCGTTCAGCTTGACCCATTGAATGAATGAGAGAAGCTCTACTCATTGAATCAACACGTGCAGTTTGGTTCATGGAGTGAATGTGTGAA
>NW_027310395.1:0-87202 GCF_047496795.1 Chiloscyllium punctatum
GGTGCTTCCCCCTGAAGTGTCAGAGGCTGAAGGGTGACATTATAGAGGTATGGAAAATCATCAGGGGCATGGATATTCTAAACAGCCACGTTCTGCTCTCCAGGATAGGGGTGTCCAGAACAAGAGGGCATAGACTGAAGGCGAGGGGGCTTGATTTAGAAGGGATCTGAAGATAAATGTTTCACAGAGAGTGGTGTGTGCACAGAAAGTGCTGTCAGAGGAAGTGGTGAAGGTGGTTACAGTCGCATATTTAAAAAGTATCTGAAAGAGGAGCGATATTGGCCAAATGCTGGCAAATGGGACTGGATCAGATTTGATATCTGATCGGAGTGAACAGATTGGACTAACGGGTCTGCTTTCGTTCTTAATGACTCTCTGGTTCTATAAGAGGAATGATGAAAAATTCTTTAAGGTCCTTTCAAGTCGTACTTCTCTTCTCTGGACGTTTATCGTGCCTGTATGTTCACATTGATTGAAAGCTGCTTTAGTTAAATATTTGGCAAAGAAGTGAGTCACGGATAATGAGATACAGACAGGAAAGTGGGGCTGAGACCCCAACCTGATCTGCCACAATCTTACTGCCTGGTGGAGAAGGCTCAAAGAATCTAATGACCCACTCCAGCTCCTCAGTCCCATGTTCCTGTGTTTCATTCAGCCCCTCATACCTGCTAGACAGGAACAGTTGGAGGCTGCTTACTCCTATAACCTGGTGCACAGAATCAGAGGAGACCATTCAGTCCCTCAAGTCTGTCACACACGCTTTGAGGTGATTTGGGAAATATAATTGGAAAATCAAGGCACGGGTATGAAAGAGGACCCTCATCTCTCTTTAGAAAGCTTCCCCTATCTGCAGCTTGTGCTCCATTTGTTGATCATGTTGTAGACCCAGATTCAATGTGAATACAGCCCAGATACCTCACCCAGAGATGGCTCACAAAATCATCTGGTCTCCCTGACTGCAATATGCAATACCAGGACATGCAAAAAGATAACACCCACGAACTTTCCAATAACAGAATGTGAGAACATCAGAAACAGGGGCATGTCGTTCACTCCCCAAATCTGCCTTGCCCTTCACTAATATCATGGCTGATCTGCTTCTGGCATCAAATCCTCTTTCAAACCCAATTCGTCATAGTCCTCAACTCTCTGACAGGTCAATATCCATCTATTTCCTCTTCAAATACTTTCAGTTAATAAGCTCGCCGAACACTCTTGAGAGGAGGGATCCTGACATTCAATACTACCTGTCTGAAGAAAACACTTGCTGTTCCTATATCATGGCTTATTGATGTGAACAAAAGAGGTTGAGACAAGGGTTCAGGTAAAAATGACTGGCCCCGATATCAAGGCAATGGTTGCCTTCTGTTGACATCAAGGAGTTGGACTTAATGGGAATCAGAGTAAACTCTCCAGTGTTTGGAGTCAAACATGGAACAAAGGAAGATGTTCATCATCTCAGTCCTGGGTCACCTCTGTGGGAGATCCTCAGGGTAGCTTCCTCTTCACAAACATCTTCAGCTGCTTCATCAATGTCTCCACACCCCCACCCTCCCCACCATAAGATCAGAAGTGGGGATGGTCACTGAAGATTCCACAATGTTCAGAACATTTTGTCCCCCGTCCGCTCCTGAACTGGTCTGTGTCCATGTGCAGCAAGACGCAGACTCCATTGAGGCTTCTGCTGTTAAAGTGTCCGTCACATTCATGTAACAGCACTGCCTGGCACTGCACATTGCCACAGTAAAACAAGAGTTCACGCTGGTTTCACTGGAATATGAGGAAGTCATTCAGCCCATTGACACTATTGGGGAAGAACAGGGACAGCCCATTCAGTGCCTCCAGCCTATTACTCAGGAAGGGAAGGAGTCTAGTGTGATGGGCCACACCAGAGCCCCTTGGAAATATTTGACGGCAATAGCCTAGACTCTAATGTACTCTTATTTTAAAGGAAATGCAAAGTGTCTGTTTCAGATGCAATGTGACTGGTCAAACTACTCGGTGTGAAGCTAAATACCATCTACTTAAACACAAAAGAAGAAATAACATCACAGAAAGGAATATAGAATAATGTAATCCTATTGGACAGCTTAACAGAATAATAGATCGAGGAACTATTATTAATGAACTGTTCCAATATAGGGAAATCCCATAAGCACAGCCCTTGGCAAAAAGAAATATTCAGACAGAGAATGTCACAAATATTTCTCCAATCCAGGAATTAAAAACAGCATGAAGAGAAATTTCAGAGAGAGTAGCAGCTAGGAGACATCCACTGAAGCTTCCAACTCTGGAGACGGCAATAGTTTCTGATGTTACTGAGAAACCAAAACACAGTGATCCTACTCTGTGAGAGCTTGCCACACCCATTCAGGTTGCATTGCAATTAACCTAAGGCCTCTCTAACTGTTACTCAAGTGGTCTCAACTAGCCAGCTTGGTAACAATCGTTCAATCTCTCTCATAAAAGAAACACGGACAAAATAACCTCTTAAAGCTGCAGCACTATCACACTTATCAGTACAGCGAGCTGTCAAACAGGAACCAGGGGTAACCCTTGGCCCTGTCTAATTGGACGAGGAAGAAGCCCAGTCAGTCCCTTGAGTCACTTATATAGGAACAGCAGGAGGCCATTCCCACCTCAATGCACTTACACGGGGGCAGAATGAGGTAATTGATGATGATTCCTGATGAATGTCTTATGCCCAAAACTTCGATTCTCCTGCTTCAAGGATGCTGCCTGACCCGCTGTGCTTTTCCAGCAATCGACTCTCTACTCAGATCTCCAGCATTGGCAGTCTTAAGTGTCTCCTAATTGATGCTCTAACATGATGAACAAGTGGAGCAGAAGCTGCACATACAGCCTGTTCCACGTTCTTCCTCGTAGCTCTGTTGCTCATGATACACATATGGGACTTTAACGTGGTTTTCTATTGGTGAGCAGAAAGCCATTGGTCTTGTGTGAAGTCTCAACAGGCACCTTCTATCTCCGAGAAGACAGCCTGGTGTTCTCTATGTAGGGCGGAGGCTGGTGGGAATAGCTACCTGTTTCAGATGGACCGTTTTGTGGCTGCTGTTGGGGATTGTGAATAATCTGACGTTCAGTACAGGGTTCAATCGCCGACTGCACAATTTCATGGGGACAGTTAATGTAGACATATGAACTATTAGGAAAGTCACGTTAGACTGATAAATGGGCTCACTAAGTTCAAATAATGGTGATCTTGTTCATGTTGATCTTGTCTAGTGCACGTCCTGTTCAGTGTAACCTGTGTGCCTTACTCTCTCCAAGTCTATTTCCACCCTATGATCTGTCTGGCCATGCTTACTATGATCTTCCTCCACTGCTCATAAATAAAGTGTTTCCCTGTACTGAGATGCACGTGACAATAAATCAAACTAGTCAATCCTGGGTAAAGTATGGAATTTCTCTCCCTGTCAATGTCTCTTTTGGAAATAAGTGATCGCTGCCACTCCTCGTGTTTCAGCATCACCATTTCTTCGTCTCTCACAGCTCTACAGAATAAACACTCAGCTTATTCACTCTGTCGTCATGTTACTATCACCGGTGTCTGTGGTAAGGGAATCATTCCTTACAAAGGAGATCAAATCTGTACAGAGTGCCCCAAATGCTCTCTCAGCAAAGCTCGACAACAGCAGGAAGATGGCTTTACTTATGTGCTCGAATCATCTTACAATGACGGCCAGCATGAAATTGACTGCACCCATTACGTACACAGGGTTTGATTCGGAGCAGTCAGCAGAGACGTGTGAGTGGGAGATCATGCTTCCCAAATTTCTTAGAGTCCTGTGGTGAAGTGGCCAATAATGTTGATGAGGTCATAGCGGTAAACGTATCTCTATGGATTTCAGTAAGGCCTTTGATAAGCTTCCACATGGCAGGCTGCTCTGGAAGGTTCCATCACGTAGAATACTCGAAGAACTGGCCAATTGGATACACAGTTGGCTTGTTGATAAGAAGCACAGGGTTTAGTGGATGGATGCTTCTTCGACTGGAGGTTGGGTCCATAGCATTTTGTTATCTATGATTTGGTTGAGAATGTACAAGGCATGATTAGTAAATTTGCAGCTGACAGTAAAATAAGTGGGAGCATGATCAGTGAGGAAGTTTATCAGAAATTGCAGCAGGACCTTAATCAGGTGGGCAAGTGAACTGAGAAATGACAAATGGAATTTAATATAGATGTGTGAGGTCTTGCAGTTTGGAATCTCAAATCAAGGTAGGAGTTTCACGGTGAATGGGCGAGCCTTAAGGGGTGTAGTGGGCAGAGAGACCTTGGAATTCAGGTGCACGGTTCCCTGACAGTGGAGTCACAGTTAGGCAGGGCAACACATTCCACCGTGACGTTAAATTTACCTAGACCATCTCTGACACCTCCCTCCCCTTCCTGGACCTCTCCATCTCCATAAATGACGATCGACTTGACACTGACATTTTTTACAAACCCACCGACTCCCACAGCTACCTGGATTACTCCTCTTCCCACTCTACCTCTTGCATAAATGTAATCCCGTATTCCCAATTCCTCCGCCTCCGCCGGATCTGCTCCCAGGAGGACCAGTTCCACCACAGAACACACCAGATGGCCTCCTTCTTTTGAGACCGCAATTTCCCTTCCCACGTAGTTAAAGATGCCCTCCAATGCATCTCTTCCACATCCCGCACCTCTGCCCTCAGACCCCTCCAACCGTAACAAGGACAGAACGTCCCTGGTGTTCAGCTTCCACCTTAACAACCTTCGCATAAACCAAATCATCCACCGACATTTCCGCCACCTCCAAACAGACCCACTACCAGGGAAATATTTCCCTCCCCACCCCTTTCCGCCTTCCGCAAAGACCGTTTCCTACCTGGTCAGGTCCACGACCCCATACAACCAAACCTCACATCCTGGCGCTTTCCCCTGCCATCGCAGGAACTGTAAAACCTGTGACCACACCTCCTCCCTCACCTCGATACAAAGGCCCGAAAAGAGACTTCCACATCTATCAAAGTTTTACTTGCACATTTACTAATATCATTTATTGTATCCATTGCTCCCGATGCGGTCTCCTCTACATTGGGAAGACTGGGTGCCTCCTAGCAAGGCGCTTTAGGGAACATTTCCGGGACACCCACACCAACCAACCATACCGCCCCGTGGCCCAACATTTCAACTCCCCCTCCCATTCTGCCAAGGACATGGAGGTCCTGGGCCTCCTTCACCGCCGCTCCCTCACCACTAGACGCCTGGAGTAAGAACGCCTCATCTTCCTCCTCGGAACACTTCAACCCCAGGGCATCAATGTGGACTTCAACAGTTTCCTAATTTCCCCTTCCCCCACCTCACCCTAGTTCCAAACGTCCAGCGCAGCACTGTCCCCATGACTTGTCCGGACTTGCCCTACCTGCCTATCTCCTGTTCCACCTATCCACTCCACCCTCTCCTCCCTGACCTATCACCTTATCCCCTCCCCCACTCACCCATTGTACTGTATGCTACTTTCTCTCCACTCCACCCTCCACTAGCTTATCTCTCCATGCTTCAGGCTCACTGCCTTTATTCCTGATGAAGGGCTTTTGCCCGAAACGTCGATTTCGAAGCTCCTTGGATGCTGCCTGAACTGCTGTGCTCTTCCAGCACCACTAATCCAGAAAAGGGCAGTGAAGAAGGTTTTTGGCACACTGGCCTTCGTCAGGCAGGCCATTGAGGAAAGAAATTGGGAATTTATGTTGCAGTTCCACAGGACTTTGGTTAGGCCGCACTTGGAGTATTGTGTTCAGTTTTGTCAACTTGTTATTGGGAGGATATAATGAAAGTAGAAAGAGTGCAGTAGAAATTTACAAGGACATTGCCAGGACCCAATTGTCTGAGTTATAGGGAGTGGTTGGACAAACTAGGACCTTTTCTTTAGAGTGTAGGAGACTGAGGGGGGACCTTATAGAGCTGTATAAGATCATGAGGGATATGGATAGGGTGAATGGTCTCAGTCTTTTCCAAAGTTTAGAGAATCGAGGACGAGAGGGGATCAGTTTAAGGTAAAAGGGAAAGGAATAAAAGGGAACCTGAGGGCCCATTTATTTACATAAATGGCTGGTACGTGGATGAGCTGCCAGAAGATGTGGCTGAGGGGGATGTATTAACAACGTTTCAAAAGCATTTGGATAAATAGGTGGATAGGAAAGGACTAGAAGGATATGGACCAAATGCTGGGAATTTGGGTTAGTGTGAATGGACATTTACAAGGTGGAGTCGAACCCCTCTGTTAATTAAAACCAAACACCCAGAAAAGCTCGCCTCACCTCGTAATCTGTTAACATATCAGTGACACAGATCTCCGACATTCCACTACTTAAACAAAAAAAAACAAGTTTGCTTCTTAACTTTAATAGTGAACACTAAACAAAAACTATTCGCAAATACAAGCCCTCTTTTCTTAGCTACTTACTATCTGCCTCCAACTCTGTAAAAATATGCTTTTCCAACAACCCACATATTAAACGTTACAATCTCAAGACCACACAGTCTCGATCTTCCCCGCTGTGTTCACTCTTTCAGCTGCTGATCTCCCTGGGTCATGTTTTTTATAATGCAAGTATGTTTTACACGAACATGTGTCTTTGATAGAGAGTGTTTGAGATGGCCAGTTAGCACTCCTGCTCTACAGCAGTTACTCTGCTGTTGGATGGCAGCAGCTCTCCCTCCAGTGTTCAAAATGCTGGGTTTATGTACGCCCCATGATATAATAATTCTCATAATTTTATTGCTTTCAGGTGTACAAACAATGATATTCAAATTCCATTGGCTTCCGGTATCCTGAGCGTTATTTAAAGTCTTTGATTGTATTTGAATTGTACTTTCGATTCTGCAAACCCGTCCTATCTTAAAGTGAACAGACATTGATTAGATTCCAGGCAGTAACACACCCCAGGCTATCTGTTATTCTGTATACTAACATCCTTGAGCCCCTCGATGAGATTCCAGGCCGTAACTCACTCTGGGCTATCTGTTATTCTGAAAATGACCCATACTGAACACCTTGATTCGATTCCAGTCTGTAACTCACTCCGGGATATCCATTATTCTGTATATAAACAACCCTGAACCCCTCGATTACATTCAAGGCTGTACCTCAGTCCGGAGTATCTGATATTCTGCACATCAACCACCCTGAATCCCTCAATTAGACTCCAGGCTGTAACACACCGCAGAATATCTGTTATTCTGTACATAAACCACACTGAACCCCACGATTAGATTCCAGGCTGTAACTCACTTCGGGCTATATGTTATTCTGTATATAACCCACCCTGAACCCCGCGATTTGATTCCAGGCTGTAACTCACTTTGGGCTATCTGTTATTCTGTATTTAAACCACCCTGAACCCCACGATTAGATTCCAGGCAGTAACATCCTGTCAGGGTTGAAAGAGAAAGCTGGTCGTAATAGGGAATGCTGGCTGACTAAAGAAATTGAGGGTTTGGTTCAGAAAAAGAGGGAAGCATATATCTGGTATAGACAGGCTAGATCGAGTGAATCCTTAGAAGAGTATAAAGGAAGTTGGAGTACACTTAAGAGGGAAATCAGGAAGACAAAACGCGGACATGAGATAGCTTTGGAAAATAGAATTAAGGAGAATCCAAAGTGCTTTTACAAATATATTAAGGACAAAGTGTAACTAGGGAGAGAATAGGGCCCCTCAAAGATCAGCAAGGCGGCCTTTGCGTGGAGTCACAGAAAATGGGGGAGATTTTAAATGAATACTTTGCATCAGTGTTTACTGTGGAAAAGGATATCGAAGATATAGACTGTAGGGAAATCGATGTTGACATCTTGTAAAATGTTGCAAATATACAGAGGAGGAAGTGCGGATGTTGTGAAATGGTTAAAGGTGGATAAATCCCCAGGACCTGATCAGGTGTACCTGAGAACTCTGTGGGAAGCTAGAGAAGTGATTGCTGAGCCTCTTGCTGAGATATTTGTATCATCGATAGTAACAGGTGAGATGCTGGAAGGTTGGAGGTTGGCAAACGTGGTGCCAATGTTTAAGAAGGGTGGTAAAGGCAAGCCAGGGAAATATAGACCGGTACGCCTGACGTCGGCGGTGGGCAAGTTGTTGGAGGGAATCCTGAGGGACAGGATGTACAGGAATTTGGACAGGCAAGGACTGATGCGGGATAGTGAACATGGCTTTGTGCGTGGGAAATTATGTCTCACAAACTTGATTGAGTTTTTTAAAGAATTAACAAAGAAGATTGATGAGGGCAGAGCAGTCGATGTGATCCATATGAACTTCGGTAAGTCGTTCGACAAGGTTCCCCATGGGAAACTGATTAGCAAGGTTAGATCTCATGGAATACAGGGAGAAGTAGCCATTTAGGTACAGAACTGGCTCAAAAGTAGAAGACAGAGGGTGACAAAGAGGTTTAAGAGGTATAGTTAGTAAGTTTGCAGATGGCCCCAAAATTGCAGGTGTAGTGGACAGCAAAGAGGGTTTTCTCAATTTCCAACAGGATCTGGACCAGATGGGCCAATGGGCTGAGTTTTGACAGATGGAGTTTAATTCAGATAAATGCGAGGTGCTGCATTTGGGGAAAGCAAATATTAGCAGGACTTCTACATTTAATGGTAAGGTCTTAGGGTGTGTTGCTGAACAAAGAGACCTTGGAGCGCAGGTTCATAGTTCCTTGAAAGTGTAGTCGCGGGTAGATAGGATAGTGAAGAAGGCGTTTGGTATGCTTTCCTTTATTGGTCAGAGTATTGAGTACAGGAGTTGGGAGGTCATGTTGCGGCTCTACAGGACATTGGTTAGGTCACTCTTGGAATATTGCATGCAATTCTGGTCTCCTTCCTATCGGAAAGATGTGAAACTTTATAGGGTTCAGAAAAGATTTACAAGAATGTTGCCAGGGTTGGAGGATTTGAGCTTCAGGGAGAGGCTGAACAGTCTGGGGCTGTTTTCCCTGGAGTGTCGGAGGCTGAGGGGTGAACTTATCGAGGTTTACCCTGGGGTAAGGGAGTCCCGAACTAGAGGGCATAGATTTAGTTTGAGAGAGGAAAGATATGAAAGAGACCTAAGTAAAAACTTTTTCAAGCAGAAGGTGGTACGTGTATGGAGTGAGCTGCCAGAGGAAGTTATGGAGGCTGGTACAATTGCAACATTTAAGAGGAACTTGGATGAGTATGTGAATAGGAAGGGTTTGGAGGGACATGGGCCAGGTGCTGGCAGGTGGAACTATATTGGGTTGGGATAACTGGTCGGCATGGACAGCTTGGACCGAAGGGTCTGTTTCCATGCTGTACATCTCGATGATTCTTTGACTCGATAACTCACTCTGGGCTATCTGTTATTCTGTATATAAACCACCCTGAAACCCTCGATTAGATTCCACTCTGTAACTCAATCTGGAGTGTCTGTTATTGTGCACATAACCATCCCGAACCCCCTTGATAAAATTCCAATATATAATTGACTTCCAATTTTAAGGGACTCTGTACATTAGCCACTTCAATCCTTTGATTAGATTCCAGTCTGTATCACACTCCTGGGTATCTGTTCGTCTGTATATTAACCATTCAATCCAAACCCTGTTAAAATTGCCCACAGTGTTCAGGGATGTGTCGGTGAGGTGCATTAGTCAGGGGTAAATGTGGGCAAATGGCTCTGGATGGGTTATTCTTCTGAGGGTCAGTGTGGTCTTGTTGGGCTGAAGGGCTTGTTTCCCCACTGTCGGGATTATATGAATCACCCGGAACCTTCTCGTTTAGATTCCAAACTGTAACTCACTTCCATGTATGTGACTGTTTTCAAAAACACCTCAAAACCTTCAATTCTATTCCACTTCGATAAATACGAGGTGTTACATTTTGGGAAAGCAAATTTGAGCAGGATTTATATATTATTGGTCAGATCCGCGGGAGAGTTGCTGAACAATGAGACTTTGAAATGCAGGTTCGTAGCTCCGTGAGAGTAGAGTGGCGGGTGGATAAGATAATGAAGGCGGCGTTTGGTTTGCTTTCCTTTATTGGTCAGAGTTTTGAGTATAGGCTTTGAGAGGTCATGTTGTGGCTGGACTGGACATCGGTTAGGCCACTGTTGGAATATGGCATGCACTTCTGGTCTCCTTCCTATCGGAAGGATGTTGTGAAACTTGGAAGGGTTCAGAAAAGATTTACAAGGAGGATGCCAGGGTTAGAGGATTTGAGCTATAGGGAGAGGCTGAATAGGTTCAGGCTGTTTTCCCTGGAGCATCAGAGGCTGAGGGGTGACCTTATTGAGGTTGATAAAATCATGACAGGAATGGATAGGATAAATAGACAAAGTCTTTTCCTTGGGGTGGGGAGTCCGGAACTAGAGGGCATAGGTTTAGTGTGAGAGGGAAAAGATACGAAAGAGACCTAAGGGGCAACTTGTTCACTCAGAAGGTGGTACATGAATGGAATGAACTGTCAGCGGAAGTGGTGGAGGCTGGTACAATTGCAACATTTAAAATGCAGGTCGATGGGTATATGAATGGGAATCTTTGGAGTGAGATGGGCCAGGTGCTTGAAAAAGAGACTAGAGTAGGTTAGGATATCTGGTCGGCATGATCGGATTGGACCAAAGGGTCTGTTTCCATGCTGTACATCTCTATGACTGTATGACTCCGCGATTTTGTGACTCACTCCTTGTTATCTGTTATTCTGTATGTAAACCACCCTGAACCCCTCAATTAGATTCCAGTCTGGAACTCACTCCTGGGGATCTGTTATTGGATCTGTGAAGTGATCCTTGTTGGATGTTAGAATGAAGACAAGACAAACTAAATGGTCAAATGTTACATTGGGAGCAGGAACACAGAAAGCTGCTGGTTCATTTCTGTCCTGTTACATATCTCCAAGTTTAAGATTGGTGTTGAATTTCTGTCACAATGGGGAAAGTCTCAAAAGCTGTTTACTGTCTTGCATGAATGCATCATCATAACATAAATTCCTTTGCAAGAAAGGAAATGGAGACAGCTTCTGGAAGGTGTCTGTATCCCTTTGTGTGTGATTCTGTGTGTCTGTGTCTGTCTGTTTGTGTGTGATTCTGTGTGCGTGTTCAATGTTTCATATATTTTCGAACTGTATTGATGTTGCCAGTCTCTCTTGCTTTTCCTTATTTATAAACTCAATGTCATCGTTTTATTGATATAAAATGGTGGCTGTGGACAAATCTAAAATGTATGTGTGTGCTTGTCCCTCCTTCCCTGTGTGTGTGTGTCCCTCCCTCACTGTGTGTCTTTGTGTATGTCCTTCCCTTGCTGTGTTTGCGTGTCCGTCCAACACTGTGTGTGCATGTCCTTCCCTCCCTCGCTCTCTGTGTATATGTGTGTTTGTGTGTGTGTGTGTGTGTGTGTGTGTGTGTGTGTGTGCGCGCGCGTGTCCCTCCCTCGATGTGTGTTTGTGTTTGCATGTACTCCCCTCGCTGTGTGTGCGTGTCCCTCCCTCGCCGTGTTTGTGCGTGTCCCTCCCTTGCCATGTGTGTGCGTGTCCCTCCCTTGCCGCGTGTGTGCGTGTCCCACCCTCGCCGCGTGTGTGCACGTCCCTCCCTCGCCGCGTGTGTGCGCGTCCCTCCCTCGCCGCGTGTGTGCGCGTCCCTCCCTCGCCGCGTGTGTGCGTCTCCCCCCTCGCCGCGTGTGTCTGCGCGTCTCCCCCCCTCGCCGCGTGTGTCTGCGCGTCTCCCCTCCTCGCCGCGTGTGTCTGCGCGTCTCCCCCCCTCGCCGCGTGTGTCTGCGCGTATCCCCCCCTCGCCGCGTGTGTCTGCGCGTATCCCCCCCTCGCCGCGTGTGTCTGCACGTATCCCCCCTCGCCATGTGTGTCTGCGCGTATCCCCCCCCTCGCCGCGTGTGTCTGCGTGTATCCCCTCGCCCCGTGTGTCTGCGTGTATCCCCCTCGCCGCGTGCGTGTGTGTGTGTGTCCAAAATTTGCACCATCAGTGAACTGGCCATCATAAATTGACTGTAGTATTCAGGAATGTGTGTTTTAAGTAAGTTCACCACGTGAAATGCAGGGTTTAATGTATAGGTAGAGGGGTGGGTCTGGGTAGGATGCTCTTCAGAGTTTTGGAATGGACTGGTTGGGCGGAATGGCCTGGTTGCACACGATGACAATTGTATTCAGGTTATTGTCTAGCCCTGTCAACCATCCCCATCTCTTACACCTTGCCTTATCCCCAATATTCTCCTTAACACAGTAATCTCCCCCAGACTCTAAAACGCTCCTTGCCTATGTAAGCTTTTCCAGTCCTTGCAAAGATCGATATGTCTGTCACCTCTTCCTGTATTTAGAACCCTCCCTATAACTATTACCATTTGGTACAGCACTCCCATTCATTGTTCCCTCTTGAAACTCCCATAAACATTTGTATTTCTGAAAACTCATCTGGACTATCTCAATTTCTTTTTGACAGTTACGTGGTGAGACCTGCTCTATATCAGTGAAGTAATTAAGTCTTGGCAACACTCACTGTTATAATCTCCCTCCAGCCTTTCAGCACCGAGGATCTGTAGAAGGTCTTTTCAACCCGACAGCCATCTCTGTGTCTGTAATCTCCTCCACTCCCCATAATACATTCTCTCCGAGATCCTCTGTAGTCCACAAAACACTCCCTGACACTGTCTGTATCAGTGTAACCTTCACCAAAACACAACCTTCCCTATCTGTGTAAATGCCTACACCGGTCCCTATCCCTCTCAGCTCCATCTAACAATACAACCCTCCATGTCTGTGTATTCACCATCAGTCCCTACTCACCTCCCTATCTGTGTAACCTCCTCCATCCATTTTTGCTTCAGTCTCTTCAACTGTCCCTGTCAGTGTAACCTCTTCCAGATGCGAAAACTCTCCTCTTTTTGACTTACTCAGACCACACAACCCTCACTATCTATAACCTACTCCAGTCTGAGAAACCTACCTCTGCAAATTGTTCTAACTCTTCAACTCTCCATAAGCTCCTGCAGCTCTTATATCCCTCCCTATCTACCAAATCTCTTCCAGTCCCTAAACACCAACAGTCTTTGGAGACCCGACCACCATCCCTATCAGTGTAATCCTCTCAGGTCTCAGCAGTAATCCTGATCTGTCGAACTCACTCCATGCTTGTGACTCTCCCAATCCAGTCCCTACAAAGCCCACTATCTATTTAACACCCTCCTGTCACTATCACCCCCATGTCAATGTAAGCTCCTCCTGTGTCTCCACCATCTACCCATCTCCATAACCTTGTCCAGCTCTTACACCACTATCTGTTTAAACGTCACCTTCCTCTACAACTTCCTCCTGTTTCTGCTATGCTCCCATATCTGTGAAAATTCTTCTGACCAAAATTGTTATCCCAGTCTCTGAAAAGAAATCCAGATCCCACAGCCTCCATAACCCCCAGAACCTAAGCCTTCCTATGTCTATAAACATCTTCAGTCACGACTACCCTGCATAAGTGTTTGTTCTTCCAGTCGATACAAACACCTTTATCTCTGTAATCTGTTCAGCTCCCGAAAATAGTGTCTGTCTGTGATCCAGCCCTGACCTACAAACATCCTTATCCCTGTAAACTTCTCTATCCATCCCAACATTCCCAACTCCATGAACCCTTCAGCCTTACAGGTCTCCACATTCCTGTAACCTCCTGTGGCTCTATGGTCCTCCTTCCCTGTGAAACTACCTCCAGTCCCCACACCCCTCCCAGTCTGGGTCCTCTGCTCCAGATCAGACCATTGCTGTCTCTGTAAACACCTGCACTCCTGACAACTCTTCCCATTTTGTGTAACCTCGTTCAGACCCAATACTCTCCAGCTTCCTAAATCCTCTTCCTGCCATTGCAACAAAAATCACACGTTTATGTAATATCTACCAGTGCTTACACTCTCCCCAATTCAGTAACCACTTGCAGCCCTAACAAAACACCTAAACTGTGAAACCTCTCATTTCCCGACAATCCTCCCTCCTTCCCTCCTCAAATGCCTTCATCACCATGAAACCTCACAATTACCGAAGCCTCCTTTTGGTACAGCAACTCTCCTAATGTCTGCAAAATCCTCCTGTCCTGATATTCCTCCCTATCTCTGTAACACCCACCACCCTCCAGTGCCCTTCTGGGGAACATGGCAGAGGAGGAAAGATGTGTAAAGTCCGAGCCATGTTACAGAGGTAGAATTCTGGGAGTTACAGATTTGGTCGAATGTCTGTGGTGTCCAGATTATTGGCGAGGACTCTAAAGACAGGATTTATGACTACTTGGAAAACCATAGTTAAATTAGCCACAGTCAGTATAGGTTTGTGAGGGGCAGGTCATGCCTCACAAACCTTATTGAATTCTTTGAGGATATGGCAGAATATGTTGATGGCTCATTCAGAAAAGAAGTAAAATTGGGATACAGGGAAATCTGTCTGTCTGGATACAGGATTGGATGGCCCAGAGAAGACAGAGGGTGGCAGCAGATGGACAGTATTGAGCCTGGAGCTCAGTGACCAGTGGTGTTCTGTAACAATCAGCGCTGGGACTCTGCTCTTTGGGATTTTCGTAAATGACTTGGATGCGGAGGTTGGAGAGTGGGTTAGTAAGTTTGTCAATAACATGAAGGTTGGTGGGGTGGTGGGGAATGTGGAGTGCAGTTGTAGGTTGCAATGGGACATTGACAGGACGCAGAGCTGGGCTGGAAGTGGCAGATCGAGTCCAATCCAGAAAAGTGTGAAGTGATTCATTCTGGAAGTTCGAATTTGAATACAGAATATGGGGTGAAAGGCTGACTACTTGGCAGTGCGGAGGAACAGAGAGATCGTGGGGTCCATGTTCATAGATCTCTCAAAATCATCACGCACGTTGGTAGGGTTGTTAAAAAGTCATATGTTGCGTTGGCTCCCCTTAGAAGGGGATTGACTGTAAGAGCCGTGAGGTTTTCCTGCATCTTTATAGCGTCCTGGTGAGACCACACTTGGAATATTGTGTTCAGTTCTGGTCCCCTGTTTACAGGAAGGCTGTGCACGTTTTAGAGAGTGTACACAGGAGATTTACCAAGATGCTGCCTGTAATGGAGGGCAGCTCTTATGGAGAAAGGTTGTGGGAGCTAAGGCTTTTTTCATTGGAGAAGGGGGGCGGGGCGACTTTGTGGAGGTGAACAAGATGATGAGAGGCACACAGAGAGTGAATAGTCAGAGACTTTTTCTCCGATGGCATAAATGGCTATTACAAGGCGGCATAATTTTAAGGTGAATAGAGAATGGATAAGAGGATAGAGAATGGTAGGTGGTTGGATGGATTGCCAATGGTGGTAGTAAAACTAGACACATTCGGGACATTTAATAGACTCTTGGACAGACACATGGATAATAGTAAAATGAAGGGTATGTAGTTTATTTTGATCTTATAGTTGGATAAAAGGTTGGCATAAATCATGGCCGAAGGGTCTTGGGCTGAACTGTTCTCTGTTCTATGTTCTGTCTGGTAAACTGGGTAATAAGCTCAGATCAGTGGAAAAGGATATGGCATTCAGGAGGAGCTAGTGAACTGGATACAAAATTTTCTTGATGGTAGGAGACAGAGGGTGATGGGAGACATGTTGTCTTTCTGACTGGAGACATGTGACCAGTGGTGAAGTGGGTCCCCTGTTGTTTGTCATTTGGATAAATGGTTTGGATGGGAATATTGGTTTTGTGGTAAGTAATTGTTTTCGTTGACACTCAAACTTGGTGGTAAAGTGGACAGTGAAGACGGTTATCTATGATACAACAGGATGGACAGTACTGCTGGGATAGTGGGCTGAAGAATAGCAGATGGAGTTTAATTAGATAAATGTGAAGTGTTCCATTTTGGAGAAATAAGCCAGGGTGGGACTTGTACAATTAATGTTCAGGCCCTGGGTAGTGTTTTCAGTCAGAGATCCAGTGACCCAGGTAGACAGTTCTTTAAATGTGTGTCACAGGTAGATAGGCTGGTGAAGCAGGCATTTGGGATGGTTACCTTCAGTGGGGAGGGCATTGAGTGTAAGAGTTGGGACGACATGTTGTATCTGTAAAAGACATTGATGAGGCCACCAGAAAAACATTGTTGATCAGTAGGAAGAACTCCTCTAGTTCACAAACCTCCCTTAGTGAAGGACATCAAATATTCTAACCTGGTCTGGCCGACATGTGACTCCAGACCCCCAGCAATATGGCTGACTCTGAGTTACCATCTCAGTAATTAGCAGAGGGGTCAAAGAACGTTTTTCCAGGCAGTGTCACCCACATCCCATGAATGAATATATAAAAATACCTATGTCCCTCTGTACCTCTGCAAACCCCTCCAGCTGCAGCAATCCATCCTGGCTTTGTAACACCCTGACCACTCACTGTAACACTCTCACCACCTCCAGCACCTTCACCTCTCCCTGTTCCTATTGTGTCAATGAACCTTGACCGGGGTTCCCCTTCCCACAGTCCTCCTCCTGCGGGCAGACCCATTGCAATCCATTAACATTTACTCCTAAAACTCTCTCTCACTTCAGGATTTGAAGTACTTTGTGGTGATCTTTTCACCCTCATAATCTAGTATGATTCCTTTTGTCCTGAGTGAGGGATCAGTGGAAATTTCTTGCTGAGTTTTTTACTGTTTCAATCGAATGTCCTTTTGTTGAGTATTTTGCATTGTCCCTTCAAATGTTTTCCACTGTACATTTACAGGCACATATTTCAGTCTGTTTAGCCTGTTTATCTTGGTCAATTCTCCTCTCAAACTCATGTAATTGGCTATTTTTGTTTCTAGCTGTAGCTTGTCCTTTCTGTGATTCATTTTAAAACTTTATATTTATTTAAACTGCACTTTATCACAATTTCCCAGAGGATCTCTTCAGGTGACATTACTCATTCACTAAGTTTCATTACATGGTCGCTCTGCGATAGTTATGTCCCTTAACAGTTGCACAATGTGTTTTTAAAAGAAACACTAAAAACAAATTAACCGAACTCCTTCCAATATCAATGCTGTCCGTGTGATTGTCCCAGACTATACGAATATTGAAGTTTTCCAAAATTATTACAATGCCTTTGTTAAAAAATTCCAATGAGTTCCTGGTAAATGCAGTGATGAGCAATGAAATGCTGTTCGGTGACTAAAATTGTTCTGCTGCTCGTGTCCTTGGCAAGTAGTAGCCAGAATGTACATTCAGACTGACTCTACTTCATAGCCTGAGGCCAAATGCTTTCTCTGTAATGCCTTTGTTGTACATTGTTGTTAGCGTTGCCCATTTTGCCTGAGTTTGCACAAGATTACGCACCACTGAATATTTTTGTTCACCCTGTATCCATGTCTCCCTGGTGTCTAAATCTCTTTTATCTCTGTGTCACAAATCCATCGACCTTATTGCAGCAACATTGTCCATTCAAAAAAAACATAATATACTCTCTTCCACAATTTTCTTTCACAAATCTATTTGCTGATGTACAATTTTAGTTAAACTCTGTCCCATCCTGTTCCTTTCTGCTTGTCTTCAACCACATCCCCATGCTGCTCCCATATTTCACCTTTTCCCTTTGGATTTGAAAGCTCCTTTCACCTGCATCCTCTCTGTCAGTTTAATGCCCTGTCCATAAACCTACTGACATGATTGGCCAGGACACTGGTCCCAGAACAGTTCCAGGGGGACCATCCTAATAGATTTTTTTTAAAAAACAGGTATGGGATGTGAGAGTCTCTGGCTGACTAGCCTTTCTTGCCCTGTCCTAAAAGCCCTTGAACTGAGTAACTTGCTCGGCCATTTCAGAGGGTAATTGAGAGGCAAACACTTTGCTGTGGGGATGTCGTGCAGACCACGTGAGGATGGGCAGATATCCTTCTCTAAAGGACAAGTGTTTGGATTTGTTGTCCATCAGTATTGGTTTCATACTTATTTGTGGATTGTTAATTATTATTTTTAAGATTATTGATTTCAAATGTCTCCTTTTCAGATGGTGGGATTCAATCCTGCCTCCTCTGAACATTAGCTGAGGTTTGGATACATTCTCTCGTAATAATACCACTAGGCCATTACTTCACCTGCTCACTGGGTGCTCATCCCTGAGCACTGATACCAGGGCATCATGAAGCTAAACCCATTTTTCCCACACAATTGTGTGATCCTGATATCTTGCGGCAATCTGGGACTATTACTTAATATTGCTCCATTTTCCAGATCTCTGTGGAACTCAGTGCCATTCTCCATATGTAACCCTCACTGCATCTGTTTAATTTCCCATTTTGTCTATTTTTCTGTCTCCTGTAGGTACTCGGGAAAGTCCTGACTCAATACCCTTTCCAGCTGCTGGGTGGATCGTCCATCACCTCTTTGAACGCAGTTGGTCTGCCAGAGAGAGACAAAGTGAAAGGAGATCTGGAGCCTTCAATAAGTCCTGTAGTGAAGTAAGGTCACCCACAGTGCACAGAGCAAAGAACAATGAGAGGGCTCCAAATATCTTTGAACACAACATGACATAGACACAGTGCTGGAGGGGAGCACAGTACACACACACACCCCAGGCTCAATCACCACCCCAATGTAAGTTCTGTTATATTAAAACTCACTACTCTACAACAGTGTATCTATGGCATGTCTTGTGGTCCAGTGTCTTTATTAATTATTAATTCCTATAACTGATCCTATCGTTGTAACTTCCTCCCTTCCCGATAGTCCCTCCACATATTTGAAATGTACTGCATTCCAGACTACCATCCCTATCCCTGTAACTTGGTTCAGTGTCTACAACATGCCTTATCTCGGTAGTCTCCTCCTCAAATAAGGTAAAAACAAGGACTGCAGATGCTGGAAACCAGAGTCTAGATTACAGTGGTGCTGGAAAAGCACGGCAGGTTAGGCAGCATCCGAGGAGTAGGAAAACTGGTGTTTAGGGCAAAAGCCCTTCATCAGGAACAGAGGCCGGGAGCCTGCAGAGTGGGGAGATAAATGAGAGGGGGATGGGGAGAAAGTAGCATAGAGTATAATAGGTGAATGGGGTGGGGAAGAAGGTGATAGGTCAGAGTGGAGGATGGGGGAAGGTCGCAAAGAGTACAATGGGTGAATGGGGGTGGGGATGGGGGTGATAGGTCAGGGAGGAGGGTGGAATGGATCGGTGGGAAGGGAGATAGGCCATTAGGACAGGTCATGAGGGCGGTGCTGAGCTGGAAGGCTGGAACTAGGGTGAGATGGGGGAAGGGGAAATGAGGAAACTGGTGAAGTCCACATTGATGCCCTGGGGTTGAAGTGTTCCAAGGCGGAAGGTGAGGCGTTCTTCCTCCAGGCGTCGGGTGGTGAGGAAGTGGTGGTGGAGGAAGCCCAGGACCTGCATGTCCTCGGCAGGGTGGGAGGGGGAGTTGAAATGTTGAGTCACAGGGTGGTGGGGTTGATTGGTGCGGGTGTACCAGAGATGTTCCCGAAAGTGCTCTGCTAGGAGGTGTCCAGTCTCCCCAATGTAGAGGAGACTACATCAGGAGCAATGGATACAATAAATGATATTGGTGGATGTGCAGGTAAAACCTTGGATGTGGAAGGCTCCTTTAGGGCCTTGGATGGTGCAGAGTGGGGATGTGTGGGCGCAGGTTTTGCAATTCCTGCAGTGGCAGGAGAAGGTGCCAGGAAGGGAGGGAGGGTTTTTTGGGAGCGTGGAACTGACCAGGTAGTCATGGAGGGAATGGTCTTTGCGGAAAGTGGATAGGGGTCGGGAGGGAAATATATGCCTGGTGGTGGAGTCCGTTTGGAGGTGGCGGAAATGGCGGCGAATGATTTGGTTTATGCGAAGGTTGGTAGGGTGGAAGGTGAGCACCAGGGGCATTCTGTCCTTGGTACGGTTGGAGGGGTGGGGCTTGAAGGCGGAGGTGCAGGATGTGGACGAGATGCGTTGGAGGGCATCTTTTACCACGTGGGAAAGAAAATTCCGATCTCGAAAGAAGGAGGCTATCTGGTGTGTTCTATGGTGTAACTGGCCCTCCTGGGAGCAGGTAAAGTGGAGGCGGAGGAATTGGGAATTGGGGTTGGGAATTTGGCAGGCGGTTAGGTGGGAAGATATGTAATCCAGGTAGCTGTGGGAGTCGGTAGGTTTGTAAAAAAATGTCGGTGGCAATTCGGTTGTCATTAATGGGGATGGAGAGGTCCAGGCAGGGGAGGGAGGGATCAGAGATGGTCCAGATAAATTTAAGGTCGGGGTGGAATGTGATGGTGAAGTTGATGAATTCCTCAACCTCCGTTAGGGAACATGAGGTGGTGCCAATGCAGTCATCAATGTGGCAGAGGAAGACGTGGGGAGTGATGCCGTTGTAACTACGGAAGATGGACTGTTCTGCGTAGCCAACAAAGAGACAGGCATAGCTGGGGCGCATATGGGTGCCCATGGCTACCCCTTTGGTCTGGAGAAAGTGGGAGGATTTGAAGGAAAAATTGTTAAGGGTGAGGACCAGTTCAGCCAAACGAATGAGAGTATCGGTGGAAGAGTACTGTTGTGGATGTCGGGAGATGAAGAAACGGAGGGCTTGGAGGTCCTGGTCATCGTGGATGGAAGTGTGGAGGGATTGGATATCCATTGTGAAGATGAGGCGTTGGGGGCTGGGGAAACGGAAGTCTTGGAGGAGTGGAGGTGTGAGTGGTGTCTCGAACGGATGTGGGTAGTTCCTGAACTGGAGGATAGGACAATGTCGAGGTTGGCAGACATGGGTTCGGTGGGGTAGGAGCATGCTGAGACAATGGGTCGGCCAGGGTGGTCAGGTTGTGGATCTTGGGAAGGAGGTAGAACCGGCCGGGGGGGATCCCGGACAATGAGATTGAAAGCTGTGGGTGGGAGATCTCCTCCTGAGGTGATGTGGTTCTGTCTGCTCAGGGAGATGACGGTTTGGTGATGGGAGGTGGGTCATGGTAGAGGGGGTGGTAGGAGGAGGTGTCTTTGAGTTGGCATCATGGCTTCAGCGGTGTAGAGGTCAGTGCACCAGACTACCACTGCACCTCCTTTTTCTGCCGGTTTGATGGTGAGGTCGGTATTGTAGCAGAGGAAGTAGAGGGCTGCACGTTGTGAGGTTGGAGTGGGGGAGGGGGTAGATAGGTTGAGGCGGTTAATTTCTTGGTGGAAGTTGGAAATGAAGAAATCGAAGACAGGTAATAGGCCAGAGCTGGGGGAGGCGAGGGAGCCTGTAACTGGAGTGGGTGTGGTGTTAGGGGGAATGGGGATGGAGTCATGAGCAGGGGTGGTGTTCCCCTCAGGATTCTGGGGGCAGGGATGGTGACGGTGGGACCTGGGGGTGGTGTCAGCAGAATGCAGATGAGTGGCGCTGGTGGGGGCGGAAGTGGTGGCAAACACGGCAGTTGGTGGGGGGGGGCATGGAAGTCACTGAGTGTGTGACATCAGCGATGATGTGAGGGGTGGAAGTGATGTCACTTGACGTGTGTGAGGAATTGTGAGGGGCGGAAATGGCATTTATTTTATTTTAACCAATAATTTCCTGTCACAAATCTGTTCGACAATGTCGTATTTTAATTAAACTCAGTCCCTTACTGTTTCTTTCTTTTGGTCTTCATTCACATCTCCATGATGTTCCAATATTTCAACCTTTCTCTTTGGACCTGGGAATTTCCATTCACCTCAGACCTGTCCCCCTTCTCATCTGTGTCAATTTATAGCACACTGCATAATCCTGGTACCACAGGACCCTATCCCAATAAAATAGCTCAGTCCTCCCTGAGTACTGGTAGCAGTGCTCACTGGTCAGAACCACTTCTGATGATACCATTGTGTGATCCTGATACATTCCTGCACTCTGCTGATATCACTGTCTCTCTCCATGTGATATCCCTCACTGTGTGGGTCTAATTGCTGTCTCTGTCAGTGTCTTTCGCTCTTGCAGCTACTCCAGATCCTGAGCCAACAGCATTCTCCACTCCAGAGGGAAGCAACTGCACTGGCCATGGATGGAGACTGGGATTTTCCAGATCTCTGTGGGACTCAGTGCCATTCTCCATGTGTAACCTTCATTGCATGAGTCTAATTTCCCATTCTGTCTACTTCTGTCTCCTGTAGGTATTCCTGATGTCCCTGACTCAGCAGAATTCCCAATTCCTGTCTCATCCATCACCACATTGAAGACAGTTGGTCAGCGAGAGAGAGATGGAGAGGGAGATCTGGAGCCTTCAGTAAATCCTGCAGCCGGTAAGATCACTCACAGTAAACAGCACAGGGAGGAGTTAGTGGACTTTAATTCAGACCCTGAGGGCATGATGTAGGAACAATGCTGGGCAAGAAACATGAGAAAATTCTCAGGCTTCATGATCACCATCTTGTCTGTAAATTCATCTGTTCCACAGAACCCTCCCTCTGTCTGTCAATTTCTGCATTGTATGTTTCATCGATACCACTTCCCCTATCTCTATCAGCCCCTACAATCCTGCTTATCCCTGTAAGCTCCTCATATCAGTAAAACTGTCCATGTTTCTGCCTTTGCCTTTAATCTTAGTTCTGTCACATCTCTCCTTAACTGAAGAAAAACAACTCTTCAGTTCCTTAAGCCATCCTGGTCAGTGTAGTCCTTTCCAGACCTGAAAAACCTCTGTCTTTGTGGCTTTTTTGAACTCCTACTACCTTCATGATCTCTGTAACCTTGCCGTCACAACAACAAAAAAGCTCTGTACCTTAGTAACCTCCTCCAGCTGTTAGACTCCTCCTTGTCTCTGGGCACAAAGCAGAGTGACCCTGCTTCTCTCATAAATTAGTTTCTGCATTTCTAATGATGACTATGAACTCTTCCTGTCTCTAAAACGCACTCCGTCTCTGTAAACAATGCTGGTCCCGATTGATGTAATTTCTTTCGGTAACTACAAACCTTTATACCTTTAATCTCCTCCAGACGCAACCACACAGTTTATTTCTATAACCTCTATGAGTGATAGAGTCATAGAGATATACAGCACGGACACAGACCCTTCGGTCCATCCCGTCCATGCCGACCGGATATCCCGACTCAATCTATTCCCACCTGCCAGCACCTTACCCATATCCCTCCACACCCTTCCCATTCATATACCCATCCAAATGCCTCTTAAATGTTGCAATTGTCCCAGCCTCCACCACATCCTCTTCGTTCCATACACGTACCACCCTCTGCGTGAAAAGGTTGCCCCTTATGTCTCTTTTATATCTTTCCCCTCTCACCCTGAAACTATGCCCTCGAGTTCTGGACTCCCTGACGCCAGGGAAAAGACTTTGTCTATTTATCCTATCCTATCCATACCCCTCATAATTTTATAAACCTCTGTAAGATCACCCCTCAGCCTCCGAAGCTCCAGGGAAAACCGCCCCAGCCTGTTCAGCCTCTCCCTGTAGCTCAAATCCTCCAATCCTAGCAACATCCTTGAAAATCTTTTGTGAACCCTTTCAAGTTTCACGACAATTCTTCTGATAGGAAGGAGACCGGAATTGCACAAAATATTCCAACAGTGGCCAAACCAATGTCCTGTACAGCCACAACATGACCTCCCATCTCCTGTACTGAATACTCTGATCAATAAAGGAAAGCATACCAAATGCTGCCTTCACTATCATATCTACCTGTGACTCTACTTTCAAGGAGCTATGAACTTGCACTCCAAGGTCTCTTTGGTCAGTAACACTCCCTAGGACTTTACCATTACGTGTATAAGCCCTGCTAAGACTTGCTTTCCCAAAATGCAGCACATCGCATTTATCTGAATTAAACTCCATCTGCCAGTTAGCCCATTGTCCCCATCTGGTCCATATCCTGTTGTAACCCTCTTCGCTGTCCACTACACCTCCAATTTTGGTGTCATCTGTAAACTTACTAACTATACCCTTTATGCTCACATCCAAATCATTTATGTAAATGACAAAAATTAGAGGGCCCAGCACCGATCTTTGTGGCACTGCACTGGTCACAGGCCTCCAGTCTGAAAAACAACCCTCCACCGCCACTCTCTGTCTTTTACCTTTGAGCCAGTTCTGTATCAAAATGGCTACTTCTCCCTGTATTCCATGAGTTCTAACCTTGTTAATCAGCCCCCCATAGGGGACCTTGTCGAATGCCTCATTAAAGTCCATATAGATCACATGTATCATCTGCCCTCCTCAATCTTCTTTGTTAAATCTTCAAAAAACTCAATCAAGTTTATGAGACATGATTTCCCACGCACAAAGCCATGTCGACTATTCCTAATCAGTCCTTGCCTTTCCAAATACATGTGCATCTTGTCCCTCAGGATTCCCTCCAACAACTTGCCCATCGGCGAGGTCAGGCTGACCGGTCGATAGTTCCCTGAATTGTCTTTACCACCCTTCTTAAACAGTGGCACCACGTTTGCCAACCTCCAGTCTTCCGGCACCTCACTTGTGACTATCGATGATACAAATATCTCAGCAAGCGGCCCAGCAATCACTTCTCTCGCTTCCCACAGAGTTCTAGGGTACACCTGATCAGTTCCTGGGGATTTAATCACCTGCAACCGTTTCAAGACATCCAGGACCTCCTCCTCTGTAATCTGAACGTTTTGCAAGATGTCACCATCTATTTCCCTACAGTCTATATCTTACATATGCTTTTCCACAGTAAATACTGATGCAAAATATTCAATTAGTATCTCCCCCATTTTCTGAAACTCCACACAAAGGCCGCCTTGCTGATCTTTGTGGGGCCCTATTCTCTCCCTAGTTACCCTTTTTGCCTTAATGTATTTGTAAAAACCCTTTGCATTCTCCTTAATTCTATTTGTCAGACCTATCTCATGTCCGTGTTTTGCCCTCCTGATTTCCCTCTTAAGTATGTTCCAACTTCCTTTTTACTCTTCTCAGGATTCACTCGATCTACCCTGAGTATACCTGACACATGCTTCCTGCTTTTTCTGAACCAAACACTCAATTTCTTTAGTCATACAGAATTCCCAATACTTGCCAGCCTTCCCCTGACTGGAATATACTTTCTCTGGATTCTTGTTATCTCATTTCTGAAGGCTTCCCATTTTCCAGCCGTCCCTTTAGCTGCGAACATCTGCCTCCAATCAGCTTTCAAAAGTTCTTGCCATATACCGTCAAAATTGGCCTTTCTCCAATTTAGAACATCAACTTTTAGATCTGGTCTATCCTTTTCCATCACTATTTTAAAACAAATAGAATTATGGTCGCTGACCTCAAAGAGCTCCCCCTCTGACACATCGCTCACCTGCCCTGCCTTATTTCCTAACCTTTCCTAACCTAAACTTTTGCACCTTCTCTAATAGGTACATCTACATACTGAATCAGAAAATTGTCTTGTACACACTGAAGAAATTCCTCTCCATCTAAATCTTTAACACTATGGCAGTCCCAGTCAATGTTTGGAAAGTTAAAATCCCCTACCATACCTACCCTATTATTCTTACAGATAGCTGAGATCTCCTTTCAAGTTTGTTTGGCAATTTCCCTTTGACTATTGGGGGGTCTGTAATACAATCCCAATAAGGTGATCATCCCTTTCTTATTTCTCAGTTCCACCCAAATATCTTCGCTGGATGTATTTCTGGGAATATCATCCCTCAGCACAGGTGTAATGCTATCCCTTATCAAAATTGCCACTCCCCATCCTCTCTTGCCTTCCTTTCTATCCTTCCTGTAGCATTTGTATCCTGGAATATTAATCTTCCAGTCCTGCCCATCCCTGAGCCATGTTTCTGTAATTGCAATGAGATCCCAGTCCCATGTTCCTAACCATGCCCTGAGTTCATCAGACTTCCCTGTTAGGCTCCTTGCATTGAAATAAATGCAGTTTAATTTATTAGTCCTACCTTGTCCCTGCCTGTCCTGACTGTTTGACTCACTTCTGTTCTCAGCTGGACCCGTCTCAGATCGAGCTCCCAAAATCCTCCCTGTGATAGTTATCACGGCCCATCCCTGCATTCCTCTAAATCCCTGTAAAGTCCTCCCATTCCTAACACCCGCCCTGTATCTGTCACCTGTCCCAGCTTCCAAAACCATCCCGATCTCTGTAAGACACCTCCCACCCCCTGTCCCAGTTACTACAGCCCGCTGTATCACTAAATGCCAGTAGTCACTATAATGTCAGAGTAAGGTGTGAAAGCAGGAATACTGTACTGGGTTAATGATCAGTCGTGATCATATTGAATGGTGGGACCGACTCTGTGGTGAAATGACCGATATCTGCTCTTCTTTCCTGTCCTTCTCTATAAATTTACTATCCGTATAACCTCCTTCAGTCCCCACAGTCTTCCCTATCTCCATAAACTCCTTCAGTCCCCACGACTCTTCCTATCCATATAACCTGAATCATTCCCCACAAACCTCCCTCACTCCATAACCTCCAAAAGGCCCCATGACCCTCCCTATCTCCATAATCCCATCCTGACCCAACGACCCTCCCGTTCAGAGAAACCTCCTTCAATCCCCATGATCCTCCTGATCTGTGCAACCTCCTTCAGGCCCAACAGCCCTGCAGATCTCTGTGGCCTCTTTCAGGCCCCACAGCACTCCCTATCTCCATAATGTCCTTCAATCCCCACGTCCCTCCTTATTTCCAAAACATCTATTACCTGTTGAACCTGTAAGCTACATTTTTCAGATTGATAAATACGAACTCCCATAACCCTTTCTGCTGCCAGTCTGAAACCAAACAGTGTTAACCTGATAGTCGGTCGGGAGCTGAAATATGTTTGAAAGGATATGTCAATGAACAATGATTGGACCCTTACAAACGCTTTTAATAAAAAGAGAATGTGTTTTTGAGCGTGTTGGATTTTATTTTTATTGGTGTGAATATAAATGGCAGTATAGATTCAGGTGTAGGGGTGGTTGTACCGAAGATATGGTTAATTTGAATTTTCAGAAACCTTTACACAAGTTTCAATAAGGGCTAAAGAGTAACTTGGTAGAGAATATGGCACCATAATTGTCAGGAGGTGGGTGAGATATTAGACAAAATAGTGTTGTCAGAATTTACTGTGGAGAAAGACATGGAAGCTCAAGAAGTTGGAGAAATAAATAGCGATATCTTGGACAGAATCCTCAAAAGAGAAGAATAAGTGCTGGAATCATAGAACAAATAAAGGTAGATCAATCCTCAGTCACTTATTAGGTCGATCCTAGAATATTGTGGGAATCTGGGGAAGAGATTGCAGTATCCCTTCCAGAGATATTTATATTAGCAACAGATACAATGAGTTACTGGAAGACTGGAGGGTGGCTAATGCTGTTCCATCACTTAAGGTCTGCAGGGAGTAGCCAAGAAATCACAGCCCAGTGAGCCAGTGCTGGGTAAGTTGTTGGAGGAGATTATGAGAGAAAGGAGCTACATATATTTGGAAAGTCAAGGGCTGATTAGAGATAGTCAGCATGGCTTTGTGAGTGGGAAACCGTGTTTCACAAACCGGATTGACTCTTCGAGGGGTTGGCCAAGAGATAGTTGAAGGCAGAGCAGTCAACGTTGTCTACATGAACTTCAGGAAAGCATTTGACAAGGTTCTAAGGGATGTAGAACATCTAGTCAAGAGGAAGAAGGAAGCTAACTTAGGTTTGAGGAACCAAGGATCAGAAGCAGGGATCTAGAGAGTTACATGGGGCAGCATGGTGGCTCAGTGGTTAGCACTGCTGCCTCACAGCACTCGGGACGTGATTTCAATTCCATCCCCAGGTGACTGCGTGGAGTTTGCACATTCTCTCCATGTCTGCGTGGGTTTCCTACAGGTGCACCGGTTTCCACCCACAGCCCAAAGATGTGCAGGTTAGGTGAATCAGCCATATGTTGTTCACGAAATGGAATAGAGATAATCCTGGGAATCACAGACGTGTCAAGTCTTCTGCCTGTGATGTGCAGATAATTGGAGAGGACTCTGAGATACAGGATTTATGATTCTTGGAAAAACATAGTTTGATTAGAGGAAGTCATCATGGCTTTGTAAGGGACAGGTCATGCCTCACAAATCTTATTGAATCCTTTGAGAATGTGACAAAACACATTTATGGCTCATTGAGAAAGTACAGAGCATGTGATACAGGGAAAGCTGCCTGTCTGGACACAGAATTCCTGGCCCAGAGAAGACAGAGGGTGATGACAGATGGAAATCATTCAGCCTAGAGCTCAGTGACCAGTGGCTTTCTGCAGGGAGAGGTCAAAAAAATCTCTGCACTTTGTGATTTTATGAATGAGTGGAAGAGTGGGAAAGTAAGTTTCCCAATGACACGAAGGTTGGTGGAGTGGTGAATAGTGTGGATGTCTGCTTGAGGTTGCAATGGGACATTGACAGGATGTAGAGCTGGGCTGAGAAGTGGCAGATGAAGTCAAATCTGGAAAAGTGTGAAGTGATGCATTCTGGAAGGTGAGACTTGAAAGCAGAATACAGGGGTAAAGGCAGAATACTGAATAGTGTGGAGGAACAGATGGATCTTGGATTTCATGACCAGAGATCCATCAAATTTGCCATCAAGCTTATAGTGTTGTTAAGAAAGAATATGTTGTATTGGCTTTCATTAGCTGGGGGATTGAGTTTTAAAGCCATGAGATTATGCTGCAGCTCTATAGAGCCCTGTTTAGATCCCAATGAGAATATTGTGTTCCGTTTTGATCCCTTCATTACAGGAAGGATGTGGAAGCTTTAGAGAGGGTAAAGGGGAGATTTACCAGGATGCTACCTGGACTGGAGAGCATGTCTTATGAAGAAAGGTTGAGAGAGCTAAGGCTTTTCTCACTGGAGTGAAGAAGAGTGTGGTGTGACTTGGTAGAGGTGAACAAGATGGTGTGAGGCAAAGATAGAGTGAACAGTGAGAGACCTTTTTATCCCATGGCATACATGGTACAAGGGGGCATAATTGTAAGGTGATTGGAGGATGGGTAAGGGGAGATCTCAGATGTAGGTTCTTTACACAGAGAGTGGTGGGTGGGTGTGATGGGAAACTTTAACAGACTCTTGGATGGGCAAAATGAAGGGTATGTAAGTTTGTTTGATCTTCCAGTCAGGTAAAAGATGGGCATGGCATCATGGCCGAAGGGTCTTGTGCTGTACTGTTCTGTGTTCTATGTTCTGGATGGTAAACTGGGTAATAAGCTCAGATCAATGTAAAAAGATATGGCATTCAGGAGGAGCTAGTCCACTGGATACAAAATTGGGCTTGATGATAGGAGACAGAGGGTGATGGGAGACATGTTGCCTTTCTGACTGGAGACATGTGACCAGCGATGAAGTGGGTCCCCTGTTGTTTGTCATTTGGATAAATGGTTTGGATGGGAATATTGGTTTTGTGGTAAGTAAGTTTTTTGAGTGACACTGAAATTGTTGTTAAAGTGGACAGTGAAGAAAGTTATCTATGATACAACAGGATGAACAGTACTGCTGGGATAGTGGGCTGAAGAATAGCAGATGGAGTTTAATTAGATAAATGTGAAATGTTCCATTTTGGTGAAACAAACCAGGGTGGGACCTGTACAGTTTATGTTTGGGCCCTGGGTAGTGTTGTCAGTCAGAGACCCAGGGATGCAGGTAGACAGTTCTTTGTAAGTGGTGTCACAGGTAGACAGGCTGGTGAAGCAGGCGTTTGGGATGGTTACCTTCTTTGGGCAGAGCATTGAGAGTAGAAGTTGGGATGTCGTGTTGTGGCTGTACAGGACATTGGTGAGGCCACCATAAAAGCATTGTTGACCAGTACAAAGTAATCATCTGGTTCACTTAAGTCCTTTAGAGAAGAACATCTGACATTCTAACCTGGTCTGGCCTGCACGTGACATCAGACCCACAGCAATATGGCTGACTCTGTGCTATACTCTGGGTAATTAGCAGTGGGGCAAAGAATGTTGGTCCCACAGTGACATCCTCGTCCCATGAATGAATGAATAAAAATACATATATCCCTCCCTACCTCTGTAAACCCCTCCAGCTGCATCAATCTGTACTGGCTTTGTAACACCGTTCAGGCCCTGACCACTCACTGTAACACTCTCACCACCTCCAGCACCTTCAGCTCCCCTGGTTCCTCTTGTGACGTAAAACCTTGACAATTATTCCCTCTTCCATCTGACCACCTCCTGCGAGCAGACTCTTTGCAATCCCTTTAAAACGTACTCGTAAAACATTCTCTCACTTCAGGATTTTAAGTACTTTTTGGTGATCCTCTAAGCCTGATAATCTTATATCCTTTTTACTTGAGTGAGGATTTGTCTGTTTCAATGGAATGTCCTTTTGTTGAGTGTTTTACAATGCTCCTTCTAATGTTTTCCACTGTTCATTGACACGCGCATATTTCAGTCTGTTTAGCCTATTCACCTTGGTTAGTTCTCCTCTCCAACTCATGTTATTGGTTATGTTTGTTTCTAGTTGTAGCTTGTCCTTTCTGTGATTCACTTTAAAACTTTATATTTCTTTAAACTGCTCTTTATCACAATTTCACAGAGGATCTCTCCAGGTGGCATTACTCATTCACTAAGTTTCATCACACAATGGTCGCTCTGAGATAGTTACGTCCCTCACCAGTTGCACAATTTGTTATTCAAAGAAACACTGAAAACTAATTCTCTGAACTCCTCTTCCAATATCACTCTTGTCAGTGTAACTGTTCCACATTTTGAATATTGATGTTTCCCAAAATTATCACAATGTGTTTGTTAAAAAATTCCAATGAGTTTCTGTGTCATGTAGTGATGAGCAACAGAATGCTGTTTGGTGGCTAAAACTATTCTGCTGCTTGTGTCCTTGGCAAGTAGTAGCCAGAATTTACATTCAGACTGATTCTACTTCATGATCTGAGAACAAATGCTTTCTCTGTGATGCCTTTGTTATCCACTATTGTTAGTGTTACCCATTTTGCCTGAGTTTCCGCAAGGTTGTGATCCATTGAATATTTATATCCACCTTTTGTTCACCCTGTAAGCATGTCTCTGTGTTGTCTAAACCTCTTTTATCTCAGTGTCACAAATCCATCTACCTTATTGATAAGACTTCGTCCATTGAAAAAAAACATAATTTACTCTTTCCCACAATTTCCTGTCACAAACCTATTCACTGAAGTACAGCTTTAGTTAATCGCTGTCCCATCCTGTTCCTTTTTGATTACCTTCAGCCACATCCACATACTGTTCCGATGCTTCACCTTTTCTCTTTGAATTTGGAAAGCTCCTTTCACCTGGACCCTGTCCCTGCATCCTCTCTGTCATTTAAAGCACTGTCCATAAACCTACTGTCATGATTGGCCAGGACACTCGTCCCATCACGGTTCAAGTGGGACCATCCTATTGGATTTTTTTTATAAATCAGGTAGGGAATGTGGGTATCTCTGGCTGACCAGCCTTTATTGCCCAGCCCTTGCTGCCCGTGAGCTGAGTGGAATTGGCTGCATGGAATTGGCTGATTAAAGCCTGGTCTGAGATAGAACCTGTAAATGCTCTCTGTTTCATGACTGGCTCCGTGACTGATCGAAGTGTCTTGCTGGATTTGTGGGTGTGCGTTGAGGAGAAAAGAAACAGGGGTGGCACAGTGGCACAGGGGTTAGCACTGTTACCTCACAGCACCAGGGACCCAGGTGAGCTTGGCCATTTCAGAGGACCATTGAGAGGCAAACACTTTGCTGTGGCTATGTCGTGCAGACCACGTGAGGATGATCAGATCTCGTTGTTGAAAGGGCAAGTGGGTGGCACGGTGGCTCAGTGATTAGCACTCCTGCCTCACAGCACCAGCGTCCCAGGTTCGATTCCAGCCCCGGGCGACTGTGTGGAGTTTGCACATTCTCCACGTGTCTGCGTGAATTGCCTGCGGATGCTCCAGTTTCCTCTCACAGTCCAAGGACGCGCAGGTCAGGCGAATTGGCCATGCTAAATTGCCCATAATGTTAGGTGTATTAGGTCGAAGGAGATGGGTCTGAGTGGGTTACTCTTTGGAGGGATGGCATCGACTGGTTTGGTCGAAAGGCCTGTTTCCACACTGTAGGTAATCTAAGGGATTGTGATTTTTGTAATCCGCAATGGTTTCATATTTGTTTATGGATTGTTAATTGCTATTTTTAAAATTATTGATTTTTAAATTCCACCATATCTTACGGTGGGATTCAATCCTGCCTCTCCTGAACATTAGCTGAGGTTTTGGACAAATGCCCTAACAATAATGTTACTAGGCCATCACTTCGCCTGCTCACTGGTTGCTCATCCCTGAGCACTGATACATGAAGCTAAACCCATTCTTCCAATATGACCGTGTGATCCTGAAGGCTTTCAGCACTCCAGTGATATCACTTAGTCTCTCTCCATGTGGTATCCCTCACTGTGTGGGTCTAATTGCTGCCTCTGTCAGCGTCTCTCACTCTTGCAGCTACTCTAGATCCTGAGCTAACAGAATTCTCCACTCCAGAGAGACGCAAGAATTCTCCACTCCAGAGAGACGCTAACAGAATTCTCCACTCCAGAGCACAGGCCAGGGATGGAGTTTGGGATTCTCCAGATATCTGTTTGGGCTCATTTCCATTCTCCATGTGTAACCCTCACTGCATCAGTCTAATTTCCCATTCTGTTTATCTCTGTGTCCTGTAGGTACTCAAGAAGTTGCTGACTCAATAGACTTCCCAACTGCTGTGTGTCTCATCCATCACCTCATTGAAGATGGTTGGTCAGCCAGAGAGACAAAGGTCAGGGAGATCTGGAGCCTTCAATAAATCCTGCAGTGAGGTAAGATCACTCATAGTGCACAGAGCAGAGAGCAATGAGAGGGCTCCAAACATCACTTACAAGACATGACATAGATACAGTGCTGGAGGGGGAACACAGTACAGACACACCCCATGCTCAATCACCACCTGTACTTTAACTTATGTTGCACTGAGACAGCATCGGGAGTTCATAGTTATCAATCCAGTCCTGTGCTGTCTTAGTGAGCATCAGTACAACAGAGGGGAGAGTAGGTCTCCGACGAGAGGTTGTTAATGCTGCCTGGGATCTTTCTGTTCTGTGTTCTCCCTCCAACACTGTACGAAGACTCACTACTCTACAACACTGTATCTGTGGCATGGCTTGTGCACCAGTGTCCTCAGTCATTTTTAACTCCTACAATAGTCCCTGTCCCTGTAACCTCCTCCCTTCCCGATAGTCCCTCCACATATTTGAAATGTACTGCATTCCAGACTACCATCCCCATCGCTGTAACTTGCTTCAGTGTCTACAACATGCCTTATTTTGGTACACTAATCCTCTTTAACTGGATACAGAGTGATACAGCACGGAAACAGAACCTGTGGTCCAACTCCTCAATGCTGCCCATGTTACCTCAACTGAATGAGTCTCATTTGCCTGCATTTAGCCCTTAGTCTTCAAACCTTCTCCTCTCCATGTACCTGCTCAAATGTCTTTTCCATGCTGAAATTGTTCTTGTTTCTCCCATGTGCCTGAGGCAGTCTGTTCCGTCTATGCACCATCCTCTGTGGATAATATTCCCCCTCAGCTCCCTCTTTAAATCCTTGCTAGCTCACCTCCCATTTATACCCTCTAGTTTTGGACTCACCTACCCTTGGTTATTCACCATTCTTAGGGTCACTTCGTGGCCTCCCCTGCCCAAGGGAAATATTTAGGACAACGTTACAAATATCTCCAACGTATGTAACAAAGTGCTGGCCAATGTTGGTAAATGTGCCAAATATCGCTTTCCCCACACTGTCCACCTGTGATGCCACTTCCGAGGAACAATGTTACTTGCACCCCCTGGTCTCTCTCTCTCTCTCTCTCTCTCTCTCTCTCTCTCTCTCTCACTGTTCAACAACCCTGGTCAGAGCCCTTCAATTAACTGTATTAGTCCCTCCCTGGTTTGTCTTAACAAAATCAAACACCTGAATTAAACTCCATCTTTCATTCCTTGGCCCACTGGCCCAGTTGGTCAGTATCCCCTTTGATAACCGTATTTACTGCCCACTACACCATTCACTTGATCATGAACGAACTTTCGCACATTCACTCCTATTTTTCCAACCAAATCGTTTATGTAGATGATGCACTTCAGTGGGCCCAGCCCTGATCCTTTCTTCAATAATGGAATCAAACCATATTCTTGTCATAGAGCCATACAGCATGGAAACTGACCCGTCAGTTGATACCCACCATCAACTAAAACTAAACTCTTCCCAGCTGCCTGTTGCTGGCCCATATCAATCCAACCCTTCCCTATTCACCTGTTTTTTCCAAATATCTTTTAAATGTTGTCATTGTACGCACATCAACCCCTTTCTCAGGAAGTTCATTCCACACTCAAACCACCCTCTGTGTCGCTAATTGCCCCATACCTTTTTTTTGAACATCTCTCTCCTCTAACCTTAAAATTGTGGCCCCTCCTCTTGAGACTCCCCTATACTGAGGAAAAGCCAACTACCATTAAATTGATCTGTGTACCTCATTTTTAAAAAATAAATCTTTATGGCATCATGTCTCAACCTCCAGGCTCCAGTGAAAAAAGACTCAGCCTATCGAGCCATTTCTCAGAACCCAAGCCTTCCATACCCAGCAACATCATGGGAAATCTCTTCTGAATGCCCTGCAGCTTAATAATATCCTCCCTGTTAACTGGGCGACCAGAACTGGACAGAGCATTGCAGAACTGGTCTCACAAATGTCTGCAAAATCTCAACATGACGTCCCAAATTCTCCACTCAATGGACTGAGCAATAGTCAGGCATGCAAAGCACTGTCTTATCCATCCTGTGATGCAAGCATCAAGGATTATGTCCCTGAACCTGGAGGTCGCTCTGCTCTAAAACACTAACCAAGGCCTTAACATTAATTGTATAAGCTCTACCCTTGTTTGTTTTACCAAGTGCACTACCTGGCATTTATTCAGATTGAATTCCATCTCTAGTTTTTCAGCCCATTCACTCCTTTCATCAAGATCCCTTTGTAATCTCAGAAAACATCCTTCACTGTCCATGATGCCACCCTCCAGCCTGCCAGCCCATCACACATGGCTGTCAGTAGTACACATACCTTTGCTAGGGGCTCCACAATTTCTTCCCTAGCATCCCACAGTGTCCTGTGATACACTTAATCAGCTTCTGGAACTTGCTATTGCTTTGTGTTTTAAAACCTCCAGCACCACCTCTTCTATAACATGCACTCTTTTCAAGTCATAGAGATATACAGCATAGAAACAGACCCCTCGGTCCCCAACTCGTCCAGGCTTACCAGAAGACCTAAATACATCCATTCCCTTTTCCAGCATTTGGCCCATATACGTCTACACCCTTACTATTCAGATGCCCATCCAGATACCTTTTAAATGTTGTAATTGTATCAGTCTCCATTACTTTCTCTCTCAGCTCATTCCAGACAAACATCACGATTTGTGTGAAGAAGCTGTCCCTTCAGTCCCTCTGTAAACCATTCACCTCTAACCTTAAACGTATGCCCTCTAATTCTGGACTCCCCAACTTCTGGGAAAATGCCTTGAATGCTTACCCTATCCATGCCCCTCATGCTTATATAAACCTCTGTAAGGTCATCCCTCAGTCTCCAATTCTCCAGTGACAGTAACCCCAGTTTATTCAGCAACAACCCGGGCAATATCTTGTAAATCTTTTCTGAGCCCTTTCAAGTTTCACAACATCCTTCCTGTAGCAGAGAGACTGGAATTGCAGAGAACTCCAATTGTGGTCTCATGTATTACTCTTGTTCCCTGAGTTCCAAAGTCTTTCTCTACAGTAAGTTCTGGAGTGAAAAAATTGTTTAGGATCTTAGAAAATATCCTGCAGTTCCACACATCGATGGCCTCATTGATCTTTAATTGACACTAGTTTGTCCCGAGTTACTTATGCACTCTTAATATACTGATACAGTCACTTTTGGATTCCCCTTTCCTTCTCTGCTGAGGCTATTTCATTTAGCCTTTCTCCATTCCTGTTTTCTACCCAAAGTGTAGTCCTACAGCCCCTGTATATCCTCAGGGATTCCCTTGATCCAGCTAGCTATACCTGACATGTTGCCCCCTTTTCCTTGACCAGACCCTCAATAGACAGCCAATGTTTCCTAATGTTGTCGGTATTGACCTACACACAAACAGGAAAATTCTGGTGCTGATCGATCAGTTTATCTCACTTTTAAAATATTCTCACTTGCCAAACTTTCCTTTCCCTGTCAATAATTACCTTCCCCAATCACATTTTGAAAGTTCCTGGCTAATATGACCAATATTGGTCCGGCTCCATTTTATAACTTGCACTTGTGGACCAGGCCTGTCCTTTTCCAAAGCTATTTTCAATCTACTCGAACTGTGGTCACTTTGGCAAAACACTTTCCCACTCACATCTCAGTTCCTCTCCCTACGTTGTTTCCCAAGGGGAGGTCACGTTTTGCTCCTTTCTCTTTTCAGGCCATTTACATATTGATTGGCAGTTTTCTGGAACACAATTACTAAATTCCTCCCTTGCAAACGCTGAACACTGGCAGTCCCAGTCGAGGTTTGGAAAGTTCAAAAACCGTACCATAACAGCCCTATTATTATGGTTGATATTTAAGATGTTCCGACATATTCGTTCCACAGTCTGCTTCAGATTTTCGGGGTCAGCAGTCCGATCGTATCAAAGTGATGACCCGTTCTTATTTCTCTGTTCCACTAACATAGTTTCACTGGGTGATCCCACAGGAATATCCTCTCTAAGTACTGCTGTGATGAATCATGCAATCAAAACCCACCACCACACGTCCTCTCTTGCCTCCCCTTCCTGTAGCATCTCTACCTTGAAACAATGAACTGCCAGTCCTGCCCCTCCCTCAGCTGTGTTTCTGTAATAACTATAATATCCCAGTCCC
Source organism: Chiloscyllium punctatum (assembly GCF_047496795.1). Classification (NCBI taxonomy): domain Eukaryota; kingdom Metazoa; phylum Chordata; class Chondrichthyes; order Orectolobiformes; family Hemiscylliidae; genus Chiloscyllium; species Chiloscyllium punctatum. The sequence continues at coordinate 36,760 of NW_027310395.1, forward strand.
ATTTTCTAATCCATGCCTTGAGTTCATCTTCCCTAGCTGTCTGGCCCCTTGCATTAAAATAAATGCAGTTTAATCATCAGTTTTCCCCCATTCCCTGCTATGTTCTTGCCTGCCTTGTCTGCTGAAATTGCTGTCTTTAACTCGTGTACCAGTCTCAATCTTCTTTCTGACCTTACGTTTATTTAAGGTCCAACACCCTGCCAGACTAAGTTATATTATCTCAAGCATCTCTCGCAATTCACCCCACCAGGATATGGGTTCCTCTCCTGCTCCCAGTTGAGGTGCCTTTCCTACCCTGTCTCCTGTGCTGACACCTTCAGGGATCTATGGACTTGTCCACCAAGGTTCCTCTATTCCTCAGTATTCCGCAAGGACCTACCCTTTATTTATTATGTCTGTACTTCTCTTATAGTACCTCCCACAGTGTATTACCTCACTTCAATCAGAACTAAACTCTGCTTAGATTATCATCCGATCGACATCTGACAGCAGACAGAGACCATCCTCCTTACTGTGAACAACACCCTCACCTTTCATGTCATCTGCAAACCGACTAATGATACCTTCTGCTTTCACATCCGAGTTATTAATGTTCAATGATTCCTGCACAGTTCCCTGTGGTACACCCGGTGTTGAATATATTCTATCCACCAATTTTGCATCCTATTTGCCAACTTGCCTTGGAACCCAGTCCTTTTGGACCAGACTTCCATGTTGGATCTTGTTTAAGGACTTATTCAAGTCCATGTAGACCACATCATCTGCACTGCCTTCATCAATATACTAAAGCACCATTGAAAAAAAAATGAACTGAATTCCTCAGACAGTATCTTCCTCTACCAAATCCGTGATGACTAAACCGAGTTGATCCTTACCTTTACAAGTGTTGATTCATCCTCACAGAAGTTTCCAATAATGTCTCTCCCCCTGCTATCAGACTATCTGCTCTTTAATTACCTGGCCTATCCCTGCTGCCCTTTTTGAACAAAGGAACCACATTAGTGAACCTCCAGTCATTAAGCACTTCACCTGTGGCCAGCAAAGTATTATATTTATCCACCAGGGCCCCAGCAATCTCTGGATAATTAGCATGGGGGGTCAAAGAATGCTGGTCCAGGCAGTGACACTCACATCCCATGAATGAACAAATAAAAATACATATATCCCTCCCTACCTCTGCAAACCCCTCCAGCTGTAGCAATCCGTACTGGCTTTGTAACACCGTTCAGACCCTGACCATTCTCTTTAACACTCTCACCACCTCCAGCACCTTCACCTCTCCATGTTCGTATCGTGTCAATAAACCCTGACAACGATTCCCCTTCCCATTGCCCTCCTTCTGATAGCAGAACCATTGCAATCCCTTTAAAACTTACTCTAAAACTCTCTCTCACTTCAGGATTTTAAGTACTTTGTGGTGATAATCTAAGATGATCCATTTTGTCCTGAGTGAGGGACCAAAGGGGATTTCTTGCTGAGTTTTTGTCTGTTTCAGTGGAATGTCCTTTTGTTGAGTATTGTACACTGTTCCTTCAAATGTTTTCCACTGTTCATTTACAGGCACATATTTCAGTCGGTTTCGCCTGTTTATCTTGGTCAGTTCTTCTCTCCAACTCATGTAATTAGCTATTTTTGTTTCTAGATGTAGCTTGTCCTTTCTGTGATTCACTTTAAAACTTTATATTTCTTTAAACTGCACTTTATCACAATTTCCCAGAGGATCTCTCCAGGTGACATTAGTCATTCACTAAGTGTTATCACACAATAGTCTCTCTGAGACAGTTACGTCCCTCGCCAGTTGCACAATGTGTAATTCTAAGAAACACTGAAAAAATTCTCTGAACTCCTCTTCCAATATCACTGTTGTCAGTGTGATTGTCCCAGACTTTGCGAATATTGACGTTTCACTAAATGTTCACCATGCCTGTATTAAAAATTCCAATGAATTCCTATTTATTGCAGCGACGAGCCATGTAATGCTGTTCGGTGGGTGGTCTAAAACTGTTCTGCTTGTGTCCTTGGCAAGTAGTAGCCAGAATTTACATTCAGACTGACTCTACCTCATGATCTGAGACCAAATGCTTTCTCTGTAATGCCTTTCTTACCCATTATTGTCAGCGTCGTTCATTTTGCCTGAATTTGCACAAGGTTGTGAACCATTGAATATTTACGTTCCGCCTTTTGTTCGCCGTGTAACCACATCTCTCTGGTGTCTAAATCCCTTTTATCTCTGTGTCACAAATCCATCTACCTTGTTGCAGAGACTTTGCCCGTTAATAAAAAACATAATTTACTCGTTCCCACAATTTCCTGTCACAAATGGATTTGCTGATCTACAGTTTTAGTTAAACTTTGTGCCATCCTGTTCCTTTCTGTTGCCTTCGGTCACATTCCCACGCTGCTCTGATGCTTCACGTTTTCTCTTTGGATTTGGAAACTCCTTTCACCTGAAGCCTGTCCCTGCATCCTCTCTGTCAGTTTAAAGCCCTGTCCATAAATCTACCAACATGATTGGCCAGGACATTGTTCCACTGGAACTGTGCTGGGAACAATCTGAATGGATTTTAAAAAAAAAAATCAGGTATGGGATGTGGGTGTCTCTGTCTGACTAGCCCTTATTGCCCATCCCTTGCTGCCCTTGAGCTAAGCAGCTGGCTCGCCCATTTCAGAGGGTAATTGAGAGGCAAACACTTTGCTGTGGGTATGTCGTGCAAACCACATGAGAGTGAACTGTTGTCTTTCTCTGAAGGTCAAGTGTTTGGATTTTTATCAAGACTTATTTATGGATTGTTAATTCCAATTTTTAAAACATATATTCATTTAAAATTCCACATGGTTAGAAGTTAGAAAGAAGAGGGGGGGGGGGGTCACTTTGTTGGGACTGTATTGTATACTGTTGTAGACCCAACAGATACCAGAGGAGCAGCTGTGTACAGAGATTGCAGATAACTATAGGAATAATAGAGGAGTGCAGGCTGGAGATTTTAATATTCCCTGTATTGACTGGGCCACCTCGAGTATAAAAAGAACTGGACGGAGGGCAATTTTTCAATGTGTCCAAGGAAGGTTCCTAAATCAATATGCAGAGGGCCCTACTCTACTCAGGCAGGTGCACAACTGGACATCTCTCAGAAAACGAGGTCGGGCACGTGACTGAAGTGTCATTCAGAGAGCACTTTGGGTCCAGTGCCCACAACTGTCTTCGTTTTAACATAGTTATGGAAAAGGATCAGCAGGTCCACAGATTGAAGAGGAAAACTGGAACAGGGCCAGGTTTGGGGCCATTCTGCAGGATCTGGCCAGGGTCAATGCTGTGAATTTAAATTTGCACAACGCCCAGTTATAATCCAACTCACTTTGGAAGGGCTGGTGATCACTGTAACAGATGAAAGGCTTAAACTAAATTTGTTTGATATTATATTCCATGAAACTGCCATCCTGTTGCTATAAATTATGTACCTTAGGATTGTGCTCCACAACCACCTGATGATGAAGCAGTTCTCTGAAAGCCAGTGCTTTCAAATAAACCGGTTGGACTGGAACCGAGTGTCAGGTGATTTTTAACTTTGTACACCCCCAGTCCGACACCGACACCTCCATATTATGATTATAATCGATTGGGTGAGTCTGTTTGAAGGAAAATGAACAACTGGCAAATGGGAGGCTTTTCAAAGTGTGATCTCAAGAATCCAGGACCAGTATGCCCCGTTGGGATAAAGGGAAAAGCTGGCAGGGTTAGGGATCCTTGGCTGATGAGGGATAATTAGGCTCTAGTCTTGAAATGAAGACTGCATGTATTGGGTTTAAGGTTTCCATACCTACATATTCTTAAAGACATGATCAATCTGTGGAGACCCTACAATCCTCTCAGTCCCTGGAACACTCCCAATCTGCAGAAGTCATTCCAATGCCTGTGATTCTTTCAATACAGTTCCTACAAGACCCACTATCTATGTGATATCGTTTCATTGCCAGCACCCACCCTGTCAATGTAAGTTCCTCCAGTGTCTCCATCCATCTACTCATTTCCACAATCGTCTCCAACTCTTACATGTGTAAACACCACCCTCCCCTACAACCCTTCCCACTCTGACCCACCTGGAGGAGGTTACTAATGCTGCCGAATTTGTGAAACTGTCTCCTACCAAAATTGCTGTCTTTATCACTTGGAGAATCTGTCTGATTCCACACCCCCTTTATTTAAATAACCCGAAGATCCTAAGCCTTCCTGTGTCTAAAAACATCTTCAGTCACGACTACCCTCCATACGTCTGTTTGTTTTTCCAATCTGTACAACCTACTTTATCTCTGTACTCAGCTCCATTGACCCGAAACATTTCTGTCTGTGTAAAACACCCCATCCTACCACCATCCTATCCCTGTAAACTGCTCCATTCCTCCCAACCTCCCCATCTGCATGTCCTCCTGTAGGCCTGACATATCTCCACATTTCTGTCACCTCCTGTGGCTCTATGCTCCCCCCTTCCTGTGAAAGCACCTCCAGTCCCCACAATTCCCGCAGTCTGGTCATCTGCTCCAGATCAGGCCATTGATGTCTCTGTTACCTCATACAACTTTAGCAATGCCTCCTATTTGTGTCACTTCATTCAGATCGCATCCTCTCCCGCTTCCTGAAACCTCTTGCTGCCATCATAACCCTTGCTATTTAGAACGTGGAATAGAACATTCCAGTACAAGTCATTTCTCCCTCAATATTGTGCTGACCTTTTATCCTACTCTGAAGATAAAATGAACCTACCTACCTTACATTTTACTATCATTGATGTGCCAATCCAAGAGTTGCTTAGATGTCTGTAATGTGTCTGAATCTACTACCATGTCTGGCAGTCCATTCCACGCACCCCCCACACTCTGTGTAAATAACGTACCAGTCCCTTCCATGCCGACAGGATATCCCAACCCAATCTAGTCCTACCTGCCAGCACCTGGCCCATATCCCTCTGATATCTAAGCTAAACCTTCCGCCAGTTACGTTAAACTTATGTCCCCTTATGATAGCCATTTCACCATGGGAAGTAGTATCTGGTTATCCACTCCATCTATGCCTCTCATTCACTTGTTCACCTCTAACAAGTCATCATTATTCCTCCTTCGCTGTGATCAGAAAAGCCCTAGCTTCCACAACCTACCTTCTATGGGCATGCCCTCCAGTCCAGGCAGCATCCTGCTAAATCTCCTCTGCACTGTCTTTAAAGCTTCCACATCCTTCCTATAATGAAGCGAACAGAACTGTTCACAATATTCGAAGTGTGGTCTAACTGGGGTTCTGTAGAGCTGCAGCAAAATCTCTATTCACTTAAATTCAATCCCCCTGCTCATGAAAGCCAACACACCATCCGCCTTCTGAACAGCCTGTCAACTTGGTTGGTAACCTGAGGGACACAGGATCCCTTTGCTCCTGCACGCTGCTAAGAATCCTGCCTTTAACCACGTAAAGGTTTTCTGCAGAATCCTCCAATCTAAAACTATCCCTGTCTTTGTAAGTTCCTCCAGTCCCTACAACACTCATAAACTGTGAAACCTCCTCAAGTCCATATATTCCTAATGTCTGCAATATCCTCCCGTCCTGATGTCCCTCCATATCTCTGTAACCCCCACCATCCTCCAGTGCTCTTCTGGGGAACATTGCAGAGGAAGGAGGAGTTGGAGAGTCTGGGCCATGTTACGAGGTATGAAGGGTTGCAGAACCTGGAGGATGGTACAAATGTCGGAAGGGACGTGGGACTTGCAGAAGGTTAGAGGTTCCGGGATTCATTGAACCTGCAGGATGGGACAGGGGATGGCTTGTGGAACATGGAGGATATTATGATTTGAACCACAGGTAATTTTTGATTGGACCATTCAGCCGATCTTACAGTCATAGAGATGTACAGCATGGAAACAGACCCTTCATTCCAACCCGGCCATGCCGACAGGATATTCCAACCCAATCTAGTCCCACCTGCCAGTACCTGGCCGATCTCCCTCCAAACCCTTTCTATTCATGCTTCTTAAATGTTGCAATTGTACCATCTGTAAGATTGGCTGATGATCCAATCAAACATTTCCTGTGGTTCAAATCATAACATTCTCCAGGTTCCACAACCCATTCATGGTCCCATCCTGCAGATCAGATATCCCAACCCAATGTAGACCCACCTGCTAGCACCCGGCCCATCTCCCTCTAAACATTTCCTATTCAGATACCCATCCAGGTGCCTTTTAACTGTTGCAATTGTGCTAGCTTCCACAACTTCCTCTGGCAGCTCATTCCATACATACACTATCCTCTACGTGAAAACGTTGCCCCTTAGTTCTCTTATATATCCTTCTATTCTTACCCTAAACCTCGCCCTATAATTCTGGACTCGCACACCCCAGGAGAAAGACTTTGTCTATGTACACTATCCATGCCCCTCTTGATGTTATAAACCTCTATAAGGTCAACCTCAGCCTCCGACTCTCCAGGCAAAACAACCATCACCTGTTCAAACTCTCCCTACAGCTCAGCCCTGGCAAAATTCTTGTAAATCTTTTCTGAGCTCTTTCAAGTTTCACAACATCCTTCCGATATGAAGTAGAATAGAGTTGCTTGAAGTATTCCAATAGTGGCCTCACCACTGTCCTGTACAGCCGCAACATGACCTCCCAACTCCTGTACTCAATACTCTGACCAATAAAATAATGTATACCAAGCGCTGCCTTCGCTATCCTAACTATCTGTGACTTTACTGTAAAGGAACTCTGTATTTCATTTGAAAAATTGCATAGACAGGTTGAGTGGACCGTGGTCTTCTGGGTAATGCTAGTTCAGTCTAAGCTGGTAGGCAGAGCCAGTGAAATATTTGCAGCGCTGTCTGATGAATGTTCGAGAGATAATGCATATGTCAAACAGGCTGTTTTGAGTCCTTATGAATTGCTTCTGAAAGAGAAGCCACTACAATTCCCTTTACTGTACCATCGCTATCTGTCAAAGCTCCTTCAGGTCTATATCCTCCGAATTGTTGAAACCTGCTCTTACCTTTGCAACTCCCATTATTTCCTAACATTGTTGAGTCTCTAAAACCATCCCTATCAGTTTAGTCTCCTCCACTGCCTACAACACTCCTAGCCTGTGTAATCTCTTCGCATCCTTCAGTTCCTATATACCTATTTATTGGTGTGATTGCTTTGTGGCCATTGTATTCTCGTTTATATCTGCAAAAGGCTCCGCTCACTGCAGCACATCGTATGCTCATAAGTGAATCTGGTCTCTCACAAGCCTCTCTACGACCCTCTCCTCCAGTATCTACAAGCTTCCCTATCCCTGTCGTATCTTGCAGCATGTACACCACTCTCTCTCTGACATACCTTCCAGTGCATAAAATCATCTCTCCTTCTAACTTTATCCAGTCTACAACTTCCTCCCTATCCGTGCAACATTATCCAGTCTATATCATCTTACATGTGTTTGCAACATTCGACAGTCCATACCACCCTCCCTATCGCTGTGATATTCTCCAGATCCCAGAACGGTTGTTAAATGTACAACATCCTGGAATCCTGTGAATGTTTCTACGCCCTGATCAACATAGACCATGTAACGATCCACAACCCTACACACATCCCTATCTCTGAAGTCAAATCAAAGACACTTTATCTCTCTAACTTCATCCAAACAATAAAATGTTTTCTCCTGCGAACATTCTGTAGCAACTGTAAATATGTTTAAACTTCCAATATTGTCACGCCCCCAAACATCTCTCCCACTCTGTGACCTCTAACCATCCCTCAAAGGCTCTCTCTCAGTGACATGCGCTATGCATTTGCAACAAGGCAGATGGAATGACAGCATTAACTGAAGGGAACAGATATGATCGAACTGTTTTTGTGGAGGGGTGGCTGCAGAATGACCATGGCTGTGATGTGATTATTGAGGGGTTGTAGGGATTTAGGCAGGATCAGCAAAAAACCAAACCAGGTCCAGTTTTGTTGTGAAGAAAGGACGCAGTCAGTGCATTAGTGAGACAGCCAATTTAATCTGGGAATCAAAATATAGAGTCATTTTGAATCGACAGCTTCCAAATAGCAAGGGGGATCTGGAAGATCAAATCACAATGCATGCTTGTTGTTAAGTTGGTTGCAATATTTTCTTGGTGATAGTAGACAGAGGTATGTGGAGTGGTCAATTTCTGATTGGACATCTGTGGCCAATGCTGTTTCACAAGGATCAGTGCTGCGATGTCTGTGTGTAATTTATATCTGTGATTCAGATGAAAAGGTCAGCAGTTTGAGTGGTAATTTTGCAGACGACATTTGGAAAGGCATGTAATGATTAGGGACAGTTAGGGGAATTGCGGATAGTGAGTAAGAGTGTTAAAGGTTGCAGCAGAATGTAGATCAGCTGGAACGCTGGGCAGAGATGTGGCAAATTGAATTTCATCGGGACAGGTGTGAAGTGATGCATTTATGAAGCCAAATGGAAGAGAGAAGTACACTAATTGACTAGTTCGAAATATTGATAAACAGAGAGACATTGGATGCAAATCCATCGCTCCCTCAAAATAATAACACATTAGGATGTGGTGGTAAAGGAGGAGTATGGTAGGTTTCCCTTCATTGGTCACAGCATGTCATGTTGTGACTGAATGAAACTTCAGTCGGCCATGTTTGGAAGATTGCGTGTCATTCTCATAAACACACTACAGGAAGGATGTGGAGGTTTTGGGGAGCGTGCAACAGAGGGTTGGCACAATGTTGCCTGGATGAGAATGTGTTTACTGGAAGGAGGTTGGAAGCAGTTGGATTGTTTTGCCTGAGTATCGGAGACTGAGGGGTGACCGGGTACAGGTATATAGCATTAGGAGAGGCGTGAAATGTGTGTACAGTTGGAATCCTCCTTCCAATGTAGAAATATCAAATACTCGGGCGCATCGGTTTAAGGTGAGAGTGAGAAGTTTTAAGTGAGATGAATGAGGCCAGTTGTCTTTACTGAGAGGGTGGAAGCTGCTCAGGAGGTGGGAGAGGTGGCAATGAGAGCAGAGTTTTGAAGGGCATGTAGACAGAAACATGAATAGGCAGATAATAGAGGGATATCGCCCATGTGCAGTCAGATGGGATTAGTTTAGAATAGCACAATGGTTAGCACAGTCATGGTGGGCCGAAGGGCCTGTTACTCTGCTGTACTCTTCTAGTTTCTAACTTCACGGCATCCAACCTGTCAAAGCCCCTCAGAATCCAGGATGTTTCATTCAATTTCTTTCCCATTCTTCAAAATCCCATTCGGTTCAAGGTGAATCTACTCCTCCTTTTCTCATTGGAAAATCCCGCCAACTCCAGGATCAGCCGAGTGAACCTTCCCTGGTCTGCCTCCAATACAAGAATGTCTTTCCTTAGGGCACGCGTACTGTTCAATATAATCTAGATGTGGTCTGACTTGTACTTTACATCGTTTTAGCAAGACCCCCCTATTTTTAGACTCCATTCCCTTTGTAATAAATGCCAACATTTGATTTGACCTGCTCTATGACCTGCTGATCCCGTAAGCTACCTGTTTCAGATTGATTCACAAGGATTCCCAAAATCCTTTGTGCAGTCAGTCTGAAACCAAACGGTGTTAGCCTGACAGTAAGTTGGGAACGTGCTGGAATGTGTTTTAAAGGATATGACAAGAAATGATAACTGGATGTTTAGAAACAATGGGAGCTGTATGATTTTATAAAAGGGGAATATTTTTAAATCTGTTGGATTCTATATTTTGGTATAACCATAAATGCAGAATAGATAAGGGTGGGGGAGGCTAGTTGCGGTAGAGGGATATTTGAAATTTCAGAAGCATTTTGAAAAGTTTCAACCAGGGGTAAAAGTTATCTCGGGAAAGAACAGGGCCTCTGAAAGGTCAATGAGGCTGTCTGTGTGGAATCACTGCTGATGGGGGAGATACTGAACACATACTTTGTTTTTGGATTTACTGTGGTGAAAGACATGGAAGCTCGGGAACTTGGGAAAATACTTAGGGATGTCTTGAAAAGAGTGCACATTGGAGAACAGGAGGTGCTGGATGTCTTAAAATGCAAAAAGTTAGATAAAACCTTGGGACATGGTCAGATATATCCCAGCACCTTGTGAGAAGCGAGGGAGGAAATTACAGGTAACCTTCCAGAGATATTTGTAACATCGACAGCTACTACGGACCAGTGAGACTGATGGCAGGGTGATAAGTTGTTGGACGAGATTCTGTGAGAAACGATCATCGTGCATTTGGAAAGGTAAGGACAGATTAATGATCATCAGCATGGCTTTGTGCACGGGAAATCATGCCTCAAACCTGAGGGTTGAGGTAGACAGGTGAGAGGTCAAAGCAGAGCAGTACACGATGTCCACATGAACTTTAGCAAGGCCTTTGACAAGGTTCTGCATGGCAGACTGGTTAGTAAGTTTAGATCACACATAACCAGGGAGCGCTCACCAACTGGATACAAAACAGGATTGACGGTAGGAGACAGAGCATGTTCATAGAGGGTTGCTGCTCAAACTGCAGGCCTTTGACCAACGGTGTGCTATAGGGTTCGGTGCTGGGTCACTTTGCATCATTTATATAAACAGTTTGGATAATAGTACAGGAGTCATGGTTAGCAAGTTTGTGAGTGAGACTGAAATTGGTGATAAAGTGGACAGTGAAGAGGATTATCGAAGAGTACAATGGAATCAACAGTACTGCTGGACCAGTGAGGTTAGGAATAACAGGTGGAGAAATGCAAGATGTTGTATTGTGGTAAACCAGACCAGGCTGGACTTGTACAATTAATGTTCGGGCACTGGGTATTGTCAAGCAGTGACCCAGGGATGCAGGTAAACAGTTTTTTGAAAGTACCGTCACAGGTAGACAGACTGGTGAAGCAGGCGTTTGGGATGGTTACCCTTCATTGGGCAGAGCATTGAGAGTAGGAGTTGGGATGTCATGGTGTATCTGTACAGGACATTAGTGAGGCCACTGGATAAGCATTGTTTATTATCCGGTAAAAATCAACTAGTTCATGTATGTCCTTTAGGGAGGGATATTTGACATTCTTACCTGGTCTGGCTCACATGTGACTCCAGTCCCACAGCAATATGGCTGACTCTGAGCTGCCTCTGGGCAATTAGCAGGAGGGCAATGTATGCTGGTTCAACCGGTGACATGCTTAGGCCGTGAATGAATCAATGAAAAATACATATGTCTATCCCTACCTTTGCAAACAGCTCTAGCTGCAGCAATCCACACTGGCTTTGTAATGTTGTTCAGGCCTCTGTAACACTCTCACCACCTCCAGAACCTTCAATTCTCCCTGTTCCGCTACTCTGATTAAACACTGACAATGTTTCCTCTTCCTACTGCCCTCCTCCACATTTCTAAATGTTGGTTACTTCAGAATTGGTCGGTTCTTTTTCATCTCTTAATCAAATCGGCCAAGACCGTCTGAAGTGGGGGAGGAGCATTGGGAAGGTGTCGAGCACCTCGAGACTTTCTGTGGGGAAAACGAGAATCCAGGAGAAAACAGCACAAGGAGCGCGCTGTCATATCAAAGCCCCACCCACCCCCTTTCCATGACCACCTTCTGCCTCAAGTGTAACAGAGTCTGTGGAAGGCCATATCAGTCTGTACAGCCAACTGCAGACTCCCCCATCCCCACTGAGAGTGGGAAACAGTCAGCCTCATCTGTGAGCCACTGCCAATGAGATGATGAGATAGGACAGTTGAATCCCCTCACAATTATCCCAGTGCCTTTGTTACAAATTCAAACAATTCCCTGTTAATACAAAATGTAATAATGTGCTATCACTCAGTATGTCTCCATGTGGTATCCCTCGCTGTGTGGGTCTATTTACTGCCTCTAACAGCATCTCTCCATCTTAAAGATGGTGTGAGATCCTGAGTCAACAGAATTGTCCATTCCAGAGAGATGCAGCAGCACAGGCAAGGGATGGAGACTGGGATTATCGAGATCTCTGCTGGACTCAGTGCCACTCTGCATGTGTTATCCTCATTGCATCAGTCTAATTTCCCATTCTGTCTATTTCAGTCGCATGCATGTCATCAGGATGTTCCTAACTCCTGTCTCATCCATCACCTCATTGAAACTGGTTGGTCAGCCAGAGAGAGATGGAGAGGGACATCCGGAGCCATCAGTAATTCCTGCAGCTGTTAAGATCACTCACAGTGAACAACACAGGATGGAGGTAGTAGACTTCTATATTCAGACCTGGAAGACCGGACATAGATACAGAGCTGGGTAAGGAACAGCAACATTCTAGGTTTCATTCCCACCATCTTGTGAGGGTCCTGCTTTCACCTCTGCTGTACTGGTCCTCAATGCGACAGCACAGCGGATCGCAGGCATCAATCCTGGCCCATGCTGTTTTAGTGATCTCTGTAATATTCTCCAGTCCCGATAATCCTTCCTCTGTTTGGAATCTCCTCTAGTCCACATCATTCTCTGTGTCTCTGTCTCTGTCTCTGTCCGGTTCTCCAATCCCTAACACCCTAATCCCTAACCTTCTGCAGTAGATACTAAATTCCTTCATCCCTGTAAACCCTGACAGCCCTGTCTATCCCTGTAAGCTCCTCCCACCAATACCACCCTCCATGTCAATGTATTTCTCTTTAACCTCTCCATCCGTCCCTACCTATGTAATCTTCTCCAGCTTCTACAACCCTTCCTTAGCTGTGAAAAATTTGTAATCTCCTTATCCTTCTCCAATTCTTCGATCTTTATCTTGTTAAATGTCACCCTCATTCCCGACACCATACCCCTCCCGACCATGGGAACCTCTTTCGTTTTGTGCAACCCTCCCCATTTGTGTAACTGTCTCCAACCCAGTAACATGGCAATCTCCATTGCCTTCCTATCTATGTAGCCTCCAGAGCCTAGAAGCCTTCTTATATCTGTAAATGTCTTCAGTCAGGACAACCTTCCGTATCTCTGTGAGTGTACACAATAATCTCCTAGATGAAACAGCCCCCTGTCTGTACCTCTCAGTCTGCCTGCCTCTTCCTATCTCCATCCCTATCCCTATCTCCAGAATCTAATCCAGCTCCCTCTATCTCTGTAAATTCCTTCAATCCCCAAACCCCTTTGTCCCACTGACATTCTTTACCAGATGTAACTCTGTTTAGCTCTTAACATCCTTGAGCCACTGTAAGCCTCCCTATCTCTGTAACCTCTACGCATCTGTTCAACCCCCACGACTGAGGAATGTCTCCCTGCATTCGCCATAAGGAAGATGGAATGACAGTGAACAGATGTGATGGAACTGTCATTCCGGAGATATAGCTGCAGAATGACCATCGCCGGGAAGTGAATACTGAAGGGTTGTTTGGATAGAGCCATAGAGCAGAGAGATATACATGGAAACCGACCCTTCGGTCCAACCGCTGTGCAGATATCCCAACCCAATCTAGTCCCGATATGCAGACTAGGCAAAAAGCCAACAAGTTATGAAGGAAGCTTGAGGTTAATGCATTAATGAAACAGTCATGTAGATCTGAATATGAAAAGTAGAGCTGAGAATAAACAAGCAGCAGCAACTGTTATCAGGAATTCATTTGTAGGCACCAGACAGTGATGGGAATGTCAATATGGTTACAGTCAGGACACTGAATGTATTTATGGCAAGGGCAGTACAGTAATGATGTGTGTCAGTGGTCTCCATGCCGTCTGATACAGCCACGAGCCTTTTGGATTGAATTTGTTGGTGTGAATATAAATGGCAGAATTGTAAGGGTGTAGGAGGGGTGAAGGAGTATAGGGGATATGGTGTATTTGAATTATCAGAAGCCTATTATGCAAGTTTCAATAAGGGCTAAAGAGTAACTTGGGAGAGAATAGGGCTCCTTAAAGATCATAAGGTCGCCTATGTGTGGAACCAGAGGAGATGGGTGAGATATTAGACAAAATTATCTTGTCAGTATTTACTGTGGAGAAAGACTGTGGAGGAAGCTCAGGAACTTGGGGAAATAAATAGTGATGTCTTGGAAAGAATCCTCAACAGAGAAGAGAAAGTGCTGGAATCTTAAAACAAATAAAGCTAGATCAATCCTCAGTAGCTCATTAGATCAATCCTATTATATTGTGGGAAGCTCGGGAAGAGATTGCAGTATCCCTTACAGAGATATGTATATTATCAACAGGCACAGTAAGATGTTGGAAGACTGGAGGTTGGCTAATGCTGTTCCATCACTGAAGGACTGCAGGGAAAAGCTAGGAAATTACAGCCCCGTGAGAACAGTGATGGGGAAGTTGTTGGAGGAGATTCTGAGAGAAAAGAGATCCTTACATTTACAAAGGCAAGGGCTGATTTGAGATGGTCAGAATGGCTTTGTGAGTGGGAGACCATGTTTCACAAACCGGATTGACTCTTCGAGGAGGTGGCCAAGGATAGATGAAAGCAGAGCAGTCAACGTTGTCCACATGGACTTTAGCATCTAATCAAGAGAAAGGAGGAAGCTTACTTAAGGTCGAGGAAGCAAGGATCAGACAGGGCTCCAGAGAGCAACATTGGATGGCACGGTGTCTCAGTGGTTAGCACTGCTGCCTCACAGCACCACGGACTCCATTTCGATTACAGCCTCAGGCGACTGTCTGTGGGGTGTTTGCACATTCTCCCTGTGGGTTTCCTCCAAGTGCTCCGGTTTCCCCCCCACAGCCCAAAAATGTGCCAGTTTGATGCCTTAGCCATGCTAAATTACCCATAGTGTTCAGGGCTGGGTAGGTTTGGTGCATTAGTCAGGGCAAATGGAGAGTAATAGGGTGGGGGAATGGGGCTGGGTTGGATACTGTTTGGAGGGTTGATATGGAGGTGTTGGGCCAAATGGCCTGTTTCCACACTGTAGGGATTCTCTGAAGGTACCAGGAAGGAACCGTGGAATGGACTTAGGGCAACTAGAAGGGGGCATGAAAAGGCATTGTTGGGAAGGATTAAGGAAAACCGTGAGGCATTCTCCATTTATGCGAGGAACTGGAGCAAGGCCAGAGTGAGGATAAGGCCAATCTGGGATAGTGGAAGGAACTTGTGCCTGGAGTCACAGGAGGTATGCCTCAGTATTCACTGCTGAGAACGGTCTTGACGTTTGTGAGGACAGCGTGAAACAGGCTGATGTACATGAACAGGTGGATGTTAAGAAGGCGGATGTGCTGAGAATTTTGTAAAAGATAAGGATACATAAGTCACTGAACCAGACTGGATGCGTCCAAAGTTACGACAGGAACCAATGGAGTGGATTACTGAGCATCTGGTGATGACCCTTGCAGCCTCACTGTCCACTGGAGTCGGACCAGATTATTGGAGGCAGGAAAATATTATTCCCTTGTTCAGGAAAGGGAATAGAGATAATCCTGGGAATTGCACACATCTCAGTCTTATGTCTGTGGTGTGCAGATTATTGGAGAGGACTCTTAGAGACAGGATTTATTATTCCTTGGAAAAGCATAGTTTGATTAGAGTTAGTCAGCATAGTTTTGTAAGGGGCAGGTCATGCCTTACAAGTCTTATCGAATCTTTTGAGAATGTGACAAAACATCTTTATGGCTTATTCAGAAAGTACGGAGGCATGGGGTACAGGGAAACCTGTCTGTCTGGATACAGGATTACTGGTAAACAGAAGACTGAGGGTGATGATAGACGGAAATCATTCATCCTGGAGCTCCGTGACCAGTGGTTTTCTGCAGGGAGATGTTACAGGACCTCTGCTCTTTGTGCGGTTATGAATGACTTGGATGTGTGATTGAAAGAGGAGTTAGTAAGTTTCCCAATGACACGAAGGTTGGTGGAGTGGTTGATAATGTGGAGGGCTATTGTAGGTTGCAACGGAGCATTGACAGGATGCAGAGTTGGGCTGAGAAGTGGCAGATGGAGTTCAATCTTGGAAAAGTGTGAAGTCATTCATTTTGAAGATTGAATTTGAATTCAGAATGCAGAGTTAAAGGTAGGATCTTTGGCACTGTGGAGGAACAGAGGGATCTTTTGTACCAAGTCCATAGATCCCTCAAAGTAGCCACCCAAGCTGATTGGCTTGTTAAGAAGCAATACATTGTGTGGGATTTCATTTATTTGGGGATTGAGTTTTAAAGCCGTGAGGTTATGCTGCAGCTCTATAGAGAACTAGTTCGAACCCACTTGGAATATTGTGTTCAGTTTTGGTCCCTTCATTGCACGAAGGATGCGGAAGCTTTAGAGAGGGGAAAGAGGAGATTTACCAGGATGCTGCCTGTACTGGAGGGCATGTCTTATGAAGAAAGGTTGAGGGAGCTAAGGCTTTTTTCATTGGAGTGAAGAAGGGTGAGGGGTGACTTGACAGAGGTGAACAAGGTGATGAAAGTCATAGATAGATTGAATAGAGAGAGATATTTATTACCCTCATATAAATAGTTATTACAAGGGGGTATAATTTTCGGGTGATTAGTGGATGGTGAAGGGGAGATTTCAGAGGTAGGTTCGTTACATACAGAGTGGTGGCTGAGTGGAATCCACTGACAGCGGTGGCGGTAAAATTAGATGTATTAGGGACTATTAATATCCTTCTGGATAGGCACATGGATGATAATAAAATGAATGGTATGGAAGTTAGAGTCCTAGAGATGTACAACATGGAAACAGACACTTCTGTCCAACCTGTCCATGCCGACCAGACATCCCAACCCAATCTAGTCCCACCTGCCAGCACCCGGTCCATATCCCTCCGAATCCCTATTATTCAAATACCCAAACAAATACCTCTTAAATGTTGTAATTGTACCAGTCTTCACCACTTCCTCTGGCAGCTCATTCCATACACATACTACCCTCTGCATGAAAAAGTTGTCCCTTAGGTCTCTTTTATATCTATCCCCTTTCATCCATAACCTATGCCCTCTAGTTCTGGACACCCCAACCCCAGGTAAAAGACTTTGTCTATTTACCCTATCCATGCCTCTCATAATTTTGTAAACCTCTGTAATGTCACCCCTCAGCCTCCGACGCTCCAAAGAAAACAGCCCCAGCCTGTTCAGCCTCTCCCTATAGCTCAAATCCTCCGGTCCTGGCAACATCCTTGTAAATCTTTTCTGAACGCTTTCAAGTTCCCCAACATTTTTCCGATAGTAAGGAAACCAAAAGTGCTCGCAATATTCCAACAGTGGCAGAACCAATGTCCGGTACAGCCGCAACATGACCTCCCAACTCCTGTACTCAATACTCTGACCAATAATGGAAAGCATAACAAACGCCTTCTTCACAATCCTATCTATCTGCGACTCCACTTTCAAGGAGCTATGAACCTGCACCTGAAGGTCTTTTGGTTCAGCAACACACCCTAGGACCTTACCATTAAGTATGTAAGTCCTGCCAAGATTTGCTTTCCCAAAAGGCAGCACCTCGCATTTATCTGAATTAAACTCTATCTGCCACTTTTATTTTTGATCTTATGGTCGGATAAAAGATTGGCATGTCATCATGGCCAAAGGATCTTGTTCTGTACTGTTCTGTGTTCTACGTGTCGTATGGTAAGCTGGGTTATAAGCTCAGATCAGTGTAAAAGGTTATGGCGTTCAGGAGGAGTTTGTCAACTGGACAGAAAATTGGGCTTGATGGTAGGAGACAGAGGGTTGTGGGAGACATGTTGTTTTTCTGACTGGAGACATGTGACCAGCGGTGGAGTGGGTCCCATGCTGTTTGTCATTTGGATAAAGGGTTTGGATGGGAATATTGTTAAGTAAGTTAAGTAAGTTTTTTGAGTGACACTGAAATTGATGGTAAACTGGACAGTGATGAAGGTTATCTGTCATACAACAGGATGAACGGTACTGCTGAGATAGTGAGCTGAAGAATAGCAGATGGAGTTGAATTAAATAAATGTGAAGTGTTCCAGTTTGGTGAAACAAACCAGGGTGGTACTTGTACAGTTAATGTTCGGGCCCTGGGTAGTGTTGTCAGTCAGTGACCCAGCGATGCAGGTACACAGTTCTTTGTAAGTTGTGTCACAGGTAGACAGGCTGGTGAAGTAGACGTTTGGGATGGTTACCTCCATTGGGGAGAGCATTAAGAGTAGGATTTGGGATGTCATGTTGTATCTGTACAAGACATTTGTCAGGTCACCATAAAAGCGTTGTTGATCAGTGGGAAGAACTCATCTGGTTCCCTGACCTCCTTTTGTGTAGACCATCTGACATTTTAACCTGACCTGGCTAACACGTGACTCCAGACCCACTGCAATATGGCTGACTCTGAGCTGTCCTCTGGGTAATTAACAGTGACACCCATATCCCATGAATGAATAAATAAAAATACATATGTCCCTCTCTACCTCTGCAAACCCCTCCAGCTGCAGCAATCCGTACTGGTTTTGTAACACCGTTCAGGCCCTGACCACTCTCTGTAACACTCTCACCACCTCCGGCACTTTCACATCTCCCTGTTCCTTTTTTGACATTGAACCCTGACACTGATTCCCCTTCCCACTGCCCAACCTCTGCTAGCAGACCCTTTGCAATCCCTTTAAAACTTACTCCTAAAACACTCTCTCACTTCAGTCTTTTAAGTACTTTTTGGTGATCGTCTAAGCCTCATAATCTAATATGCTATATTTTGTCCTGAGTGAGGGGCCGGTGGGAATTTCTTGCTGAGGTTTTGTCTGTTTCAGTGGAATGTCCTTTTGTTGAGTGATTTACACTGTCCTTTCAGATGTTTTCCACTGTTCATTTATAGGCACAGATTTCAGTTTGTTTCGCCTCTTTACCTCGTTCAATTCTCATCTCACATCCATGTCATTGGCTGTTTTTGTTTCTAGTTGTAGCATGTCCTTTCTGTGATTCACTTTAAAACATTATATTTCTTTAAACTGCACTTTATCACAATTTCCCGAAGGATCTCTACAGGTGGCATTACTCATTCACTAAGTTTCATCCCACAATGGTCGCTCTGAGATAGTTACGTCCCTCGCCAGTTGCACAATTTGTTATTCAAAGAAACACTGAAAAAAAATTCTCTGAACTCCTCTTCCAATATTCCTGTTGTGAGTGTGACTGTCCCAGATTATGGGAATATTGAAGTTTCCCAAAATTATCACAAAGTGTTTGTTAAAAAATTCCAATGAGATCCTGTGTAATGCAGTGATGAGCAATGGAATGCTGTTCGGTGGCTAAAACTGTTCTGCTGTTTGTGTCCTTGGCAAGTATAAGCCAGAATTTACATTCAGACTGACTCTACTTCATGATCTGAGGTCAAAGGATTTCTCTGTAATGCCTTTCTTATCCATTATTGTTAGCGTTACCCATTTTCCTGAGTTTCCACAAGGTTGTGATCCATTGAATATTTATGTCCACCTTTTGTTCGCCCTGTAACCACGTCTCTCTGGTGTCTAAATTTCTTTTATCTCTGTGTCACAAATCAATCTACCTTAGTAAAGAGAGTTAAAAATCACACAACACCAGGTTATAGTCCAACAGGTTTAATTGGAAGCACACTAGCTTTCAGAACAACGCTCCTTCATCAGGTGATAGTGGGGAGCTCGATCGTAACACAGAATTTATAGCAAAAATTTAGTGTGATGTAACTGACATTATACATTGAAGAATTGATTGTCTGTTAAGCCTTTCATCGTTTAGAATACAGTGATAGTTTCACTTCTTTCATGTGTAAATCACAAAACATTTTTTTTTAAAGTTGCATTCTCTGGTTAGCTGTTAACAATGGTGATAGCTAGACAATATGTTGAAGGTGTTAGACCCCTGTGTTCTCTGTCTAGGCCCTGATATTTAGATTGATTCTAATCTAAAAAGTGAGATAAGAGTTTGACATAAATTCATGCAGCTTTTGAGCGCAGAGTTCTACATGAATGCATGCAGTTTTTGAGCAAAGTACAATGTAATCCTGCAAGGAAAAATTCACCCCACAAAATACATCTGTGTCTGTGGGTCTTTGTCTGTGTGTGTGTGTCTGTCTGGGGTGGGGTTGGTAGTGTGAGAAAGTGTGTGTGTAGTGGGTGCAGAGTGTCTTAAGTTTGTGAGGGAGTGTATGTGTGAGTGTGGGAGTGTATGTGTCTATAAGGGTGTATGTGGGTGTCTGTGTGCCCGTCTGTGTGTACCTGTGTCCGTGTGTATGTGAGAGTGTGTGTGTCTGTAGGAATATCTGTGTGTGTGTGTAGTGCAATGGTGATCACCTGTAATGTGACATGAACCCAAGGTCCCGGTTGAGGCCCTCCCTATGGGTACTGAACTTAGCTGTCAGCCTCTGCTCGGCCACCTTCCTCTGCTGCCTGTCCCGAAGTCCACCTTGGAGGATGGTCACCCGAAGGTCTGAGGCTGAATGTCCTGGACCACTGAAATGTTACCCAACTGGGAGGGAACCCTCCTGTCTGTTGATTGTTGTGCGGTACCGATTCATCCGTTGTCGTAGTCTTTACTCAGTTTCCCCAATGTACCATGCCTCCGGGTATCCTTGCCTGCAATGTATAAGATAGACAACGTTGGCTGAGTCACATGAGTACTTGCAATCTTTTCTGAGCACTTTCAACTTTCACAACATCCTTCCTATAGCGGGGATACTGGAATTGCAGAGAACTCCAAATGTGGTCTAACATATTACTCTTGTTCCCTGAGTTCCCGAGTATTTGTCCACAATAAGTTCTGGAGTAAAAAATGTGTTCACGGCCTTAGACATATCCTGCTGTTCCACACATCAGTGGTCTCATTGATCTTTAAGGGACAGCACTTTGCCATGTACAAGGTGGGGGGTTTTCCCACGCGTAATCGTGGTATCTATGTCCACAATCTGACATGTCTTGCAGCGTCCACCGTGACAGGGTTGTATGGAGTTGTCCTGAGGGCCATCTGCTTTATCCTCGATTACAACGTCTTCACTGTCCACTATGCCACCCTCCAGCCTTTCCAGCACATCACACATGGCTATCAATGGTACATATATCTTTGCTCGGGGCTCCACAATGTTCTGTGATACACTTAATTAGGTCCTGGGGCTTTCCATAGCTTTGAGTTTTAAAACCTTCTGTAGCATGCACTCTTTTCAAGTCATAGAGATGTACAGCATGGAAACAGACCCTTCGGTCCAACTCGTCGATGCTGACTAGAAGATGTAAATAAATCCATCCCATTTACCAGCATTTGGCCCATGTACTTATAAACCCTTATTATTAATATACACATCCAAATATCTCTTAAAATGTTGTCATAGTATCAGTACATGCTACATTGTCTCTCAGCTCATTCCATACACACACCACCGTGTGCATAAAAAAGCTGTCCCTTCAGTGCCATTTAAACCTTTCCCCTTTAACCTTAAACCTATGCCCTCTAGTTTTGGACACTCCAACCTCTGGGAAAAGACCTTGAATGTTTACCCGATCCATACACCTCATGTTTATATAAACCTCTGTGAGGTCACCCGTCAGTCTCCGATGTTCCAGTAAAAATAACCCCAGCTTATTCAGCAGTAACCCTGGCAACATCTTGTCAATCTTTTCTGAGCACTTTCAACTTTCACAACATCCTTCCTATAGCGGGGATACTGGAATTTCAGAGAACTCCAAATGTGGTCTAACGTATTACTCTTGTTCCCTGAGTTCCCCAGTCTTTGTCCACAATAAGTTCTGGAGTAAAAAATGTGTTCACGGTCTTAGACATATCCTGCGGTTCCACACACCAATGGTCTCATTGATCTTTAAGGGACAGCATTTTGTCTCGAGTTACTCTTTTACTCAATATATTTAAACAATCACTTTTGGATTCTCCTTATCATTCTCTGCCAAGGATATTGCATGTACACGTTCTGCAATCCTGATTTATACCCAAAGTGTATTGCTAAAGTCCCTGTGATTCTCAGGGATTCCCTTGGTCCAGCTGGCTGTTCCTGACATGTGGCCCCATTTCCTTGAGCAGACCCTCCGTAGACAGCCAGTGTTTCCGAATGCTGTCAGCATTGACCTTCACACAAACAAGAACATGCTGGTGGTGATCGCTCAATTTATCTCACTTTTAAAATATTCTAACTTGCCAGACTTCCCTTTCCCTGCAAATAGACTCACCAACCACCTTTTGAGAGTTCCTGGCTAATATTGTCAAGATTAGTCTGGCCCCATTTTATAACTTGAACCTGTGGACCAGCCTTGTCCTTTTCCATCGCTATTTTCAAACTAATAGACTTGAGTCACTTTGGCAAAATGCTTTCCCACTCATACCTCAGTCCCTTTTCCTACCTTGTTTCCCAAGGGGAGGTCAGGTTTTGCCCCTTTCTCTTTTCAGGCCATTTACATATTGATTGGGAGTTTTATGGAACACAATTACCAAATTCCTCTCTTCCAAACAATGAACACTGGAAGTCCCAATCTAGGTTTGGAAAGCTTAAAAACCCCAACCATAACAGCCCTATTATTATGATTGATATTTGAGATCTCCTGATATGTTTGTTCCTCAGTCTACCACTGATTATTCGGGGTCAGTAAGACAATCGTGTCAGAGTGATGACCCATTCTTATTTCTCAGTTCCACTAACGTAGCGTCACTGGGTGATCCCACAGGAATATCCTCTCTAGGTACTGGTGTAATGATTCATGCAATGAAAACCCCCCACCACGCGTCTTCTCTTGTCTCCCCTTCGATGCCTTCTGTTGCATCTCCACCTTGAAACAATGAGCTGCTAGTCCTGCCCCTTCCTCAGCTTTGTTTCTGTAATAACTATCGTATCCCAGTCCCATGTTCCAATCCATGTCCTGAGTTCATCTTCCTGAGCTTTCAGGCCCCTTTCATTGAAATAAATGCACTTTAATCATCAGTTCCCCCTCCCCCATTTCCTTCTATGTTCTTGCCTGCCTTTTCTGCTGAAATTGCTGTCTTTAACTTGTGCACCAACCTCGATCTTCTTTCTGGCCTTATGACTGTTTAAGGTCCAACACCCTGCCAGATTAGATTATATCCTCTCAAGCAGCTCTAACAATTCACCCCATCAAGATGTGGGTCCCCCTCCTGCTCCCAGTTCAGGTGCCTTCCCCACCCTGTCTACCTGTGCTGCCACCTTCAGACATCCAGGGACTTGCCCACCAAGGTGCCGGTGTTACTCAGTTCTCCAGGAGGACCTACACTTCATGATGTACATCCTTCGCTTATGAGACTTCCCACAGTGCATTACCTCACAGTGATCAGAAGTAAACTCCATCTGCCATTACTCAGAGTGTGTACAACTCTGAGTATGACTAACTTCATCCAGTCTCCCCAACCGTCCTTACCTATAATTGTCGAGAGAATCCACAACCCTCCCTATTGCATTAACGTCCTCCAGTCCCTCTCATGGACACCATCCATGTAAGCTTCTCCTGTTCCTGACTATATTTTCCTCCTGTTCCAATAAACCCTTGTGAACTTTGTGACCTAGTCCAATCTCTGCAGTGCTCTGTATAATCAGCCTCACTGTGCCTGGAACCTGGCTTCAATTCCAGCCTTGGCCGACTGTCTGTGTGGACTTTGCATGTTCTCCCCCCGAATGTGTGGGTTTCTTCCGGGTGCTCAGGTTTCCTGCCATAGTCCAACAGACAGACGATACGTGATTGGCCATCATAAATTGACTGTAGTATTCAGGCAAGTGGTGGTTTAGGTGAGTTCACCATGAGGAATGCAGGGTTTATTGGACAGGGAGAGGGATGGGTCTGGTTAGGATGCTCTTTAGAGGGGTTGGTGTGGACTTGTTGTGCCAAGTGGCCTGTTCCCACACTGTGGAGATTCTATTCAGATTACTGCCCAGTCCTGTCAACCATCCCTGTCTCTTGAATCTTGCCTCATCCCCAATAATCTCCTGATATGTGTAATCTCCAACAGTTTCTAAGACATTCCTTGGCGATGTCAGCTTCTCCAGTCCTTACCACGATCGATATGGCTGTCACCTCTTCCTGCTTTTAGAACCCTCTCTATAACTATTGCCATTTGTTACATCACTCCCAATCACTGTTCCATCCTGAAACCCCCAAAAACATTTATATCTCTGTAAACTCATCTGGACTGTCTATACTTCCTTTTGACAATCCCGTTCTGAGACTTTATCTATATCAAAAAAGTCATTAAGTGTAGGTAACTCTTATTATTGTAACCTCCCTCCAGCTTTACGGCACCGAGGATCTGTAGAATCTCTTTTCAAACAGACAGCCATCTCTGTGTCTGTAAGCTCCTCCACTCCCCATAATACATTCTCTCTGAGCTCCTCTGTAGTCCACTAAACACTCCCTAACACTGTCTGTATCAGTGTAACCTTCTCCAAAAACTCAACCTTCCCTATCTGTGTAAATCCCTACACCAGTCCCTATCCCTCTCAGCTCCGTCTAACAATACAACCCTCCATGTCTGTGTATTCACCTTCAGTCCCTACTCACCTCCCTATCTGTGTAAGCTTCTCCATGCATTTTCGCTGCAGTCTCTTCAACTTCAGTGTAATATCTTCCAGTCCCGAAAACTCCCCTCTCTTTAACTTTCTCCGGCCACACAGCCCTCACTATCTGTGACCTCCTCCTGTCGGAGAACTCTCCCTTTGTGAACTGCTCCAACTCTTCAACTCTCCATAATCTCCTGCAGCTCTTACAGCCCTCCCTATCGACCAAAGCTCTTCCAGTCCCTAAAATGCCATCAGTCTGTCGAGACCCGAATACCATCCTTAGCTGTGTTATCCTCACCGGTCCCTGCAACACTCCTGATCTGTAGATCCCACTCCAATGTCTGTGTCTCTCCCGATCCTGTTCCTACAAGACTCATTAACAATGTAACGTCCTCCCGTCACTATCACCCACCCTGTCAATGTAAGCTCCTCCTGTATCTCCAAACATTTACTCATCTCTATGACCTTCTCCAGCTCTTACCCCCATCTGTGTAAAAATCACTCTCCACTCGAACCCTCCCTACCGCAGGAACTTCCTCCTGTTTGTGCTATGCTCCCTTCTCTGTGAGACTGTCTCCAACCAATCTTGCTACCAATTCTCTCAAAAAAGAATCCAGATTCCACAGCCTCCATGTGCAAATAACCCCCAGAACCCATGCCTTCCTATCTCTATAAACATCTTCAGTCATGATGACCCTCCATATCTCTGTTTGTTCCGCCAGATGATACAAACCTCTTTAACTTTGTAATCTGCTCAGCTCCCTAAAACAGTCACTGTCTGTGAAATCCAGCCCTGGCCCACAAACATCCTTATCCCTGTAAACTTCTCCATCCCTCCCAACATTCCCAACTCCTTGAACCCGTCAGTCCTACAGCTCTCCAAATTTCTGTCACCTCTTGTGGCTCTATGGTCCTCGCTCTCTGTGAAACCACCTCCAGTCCCCAAATCCCTCCCATTCTGGGTCCTCTGCTCCAGATCAGACGATTGCTGTCTCTGTAAATGCCTCCACTCCTGACAACTCTTCCCATTTGTGTAACCTCGTTCAGACCCCATACTCTCCAGCTTCCTGAATTCTTTTCCTGCCATTTCAACCAAAACCATGTTTATGTAACAACCTCCAGTTCTTAAACCTCCCCGACTCAGTAAACTCTTGCAGTCCTAACAAAGCACCTAAACGGTGAAACCTCTCATTTCCCTACAATCCTCCCTCCCTCCTCAATTACCTTCATCACCATGAAACCTCACAATTACTGAAGCCTCCTTTTGGCATTGCAACCCTCCTAATGTCTACAAAATCCTCCTGTCCTGATATCCCACTCTGACTCTGTAATCCCCACCACCCTCCAGTGCCCTTCTGGGGAACATGGCAGAGGAGGGAAGATTTGTAAAGTCCGAGCCATGTTACGGAGGTAGAATTCTGGGAATTACAGATTTGGTCGAATGTTTGTGGTGTGCAGATTATTGGCGAGGACTCTCAAGAAAGGATTTATGACGACTTGGAAAACCATAGTTAAATTAGAGACAGCATGGGTTTGTGAGGGGCAGGTCATGCCTCACAAACCTTATTGAATTCTTTGAGGATATGACAGAATACGTTGATGGCTCATTCAGAAAAGAAGGATTATTGGGATACAGGGAACTCTGTCTGTCTGGATACAGGATTGAATGGCCCAGTGAAGACAGAGTATGGCGGCAGATGGATATTATTGAGCCTGGAGCTCACTGATCAGTGGTGTTCTGTAACAATCAGCTCTGGGAATCTGCTCTTTGTGATTTTTGTAAATGACTTGGATGTGGATGTTGGAGAGTGGGTTAGTAAGTTTACCAATCACACCAATTTTAGTGGAGTGGTGGGGAATGTGGAGGGCTGTTGTAGGTTGCAATGGGACATTGACAGGACGCAGAGCTGGGCTGGAAGTGATAGAGTCCAATCCAGAAAAGTGAGAAGTGATTCATTCTGAAGGTCAAACCTGAATATAGAACACAGCGTTAAAAGATAAAAACTTGGCATTGTGGAGGAACTGAGAGAACATGGGGTCCATGTCCATAGATCCCTCAAAGTTGCCACGCACATTGATAGGGTTGTTAAAAAGTCATATGTTGTGTTGGCTTTCCTTAGCAAGGGGATCAATTTCAAGAGCCATGAGGTTTTACTGCATC
Source organism: Chiloscyllium punctatum (assembly GCF_047496795.1). Taxonomy (NCBI): domain Eukaryota; kingdom Metazoa; phylum Chordata; class Chondrichthyes; order Orectolobiformes; family Hemiscylliidae; genus Chiloscyllium; species Chiloscyllium punctatum. The sequence continues at coordinate 63,284 of NW_027310395.1, forward strand.
TTTATAGCGACCTGGTGAGACCACACTTGGAATATTGTGATCAGTTCTGGTCCCCTCTTTAAAGGAAGGATGTACAAGTTTTAGAGAGCGTACAGAGGAGATTTACCAGGATGTTGCCTGGAATGGAGGGCATTTCTTATGGAGAAAGTTTGGGGGAGCTGAGGCTTTTCTCATTGGAGTGAAGAAGGGGGTGGGGTGACTTGGTAGAGGTGAACAAGGTGATGAGAGGCACACAGAGTGAGTGAATAGTCAGAGACTTTTCCTCCTATGGCATAAATGGCTATGACAAGGGGGTATAATTTTAAGGTGAATGGAGGATGGATAAGAGGATAGAGAATGGCAGGTGGTTCGAATGCACTGCCAATGGTGGTAGTAAAATTAGACACATTCGGGACATCTAATAGACTCTTGGACAGACACATGGATAGAGTAAAATGAAGGGTATGTAGGTTAGTTTGATTTTACAGTCGGATAAAAGGTTGGCATAGCATCATGGCCGAAGGGTCATGGGCTGAATTGTTCTGCGTTCTGTGTTCTGTCTGGTAAACTGGGTAATAAGCTCAGATCAGTGTAAAAGGATATGGCATTCAGGAGGAGCTAGTGAACTGGATACAAAATTTGCTTGATGGTTGTAGAGAGAGGGTGGTGGGAGACATGTTGTTTTTCTGACTGTGGGCATGTGACCAGCGATGGAGTGGGTCCCCTGTTGTTCGTCATTTGGATAAATGGTTTGGATGGGAATATTGGTTTCCTGGTAAAGTAAGGTTTTTGGGTGTCACTGAACTTGGTGGTAAAGTGGACAGTGAAGAAGGTTATCCATGATACAACAGGATGGACAGTACTGCTGGGACAGTGGGCTGAAGAATAGCAGATGCAGTTCAATTAGATCAAGGTGAGGTGTTCCATTTTGGTGAAACAAACCAGGGTGGGACTTGTACAGTTAATGTTCGGGCCCTGGGTAGTGTTATCAATCAGAGACCCAGGGATGCAGGTACACAGTTCTTTGAATTTGGTGTCACAGGTAGACGGGCTGGTGAAGCAGGCTTTTGGGATGTTTACCTTCATTGGGGAGAGCATTAAGAGTAAGAGTTAGGATATCACGTTGTATCTGTATAAGACATTGGTGGGGCCACCATAAAAACATTGTTGATCAGGAGGAAGAACTCCTCTAGTCACTTACTTGCTTTAAGGAAGGGCATTAAATATTCTAACCTGGTCTGGCCAACATTTGACTCCAGACCCACAGCAATATGACTGACTCTGAGCTACCCTCTGGGTAATTAGCAGTTGGGTCAAAGAATATTAGTCCAGGCAGTGACAACCTCATCTCATGAATGAATAAATAAAAATACATATGTCCCTCCATACCTCTGCAAACCCCTCCAGCTGCAGCAATCCGTACTGACTTTGTAACACCGTTCAGACCCTGACCACTCTCTGTAACACTCTCACCACCTTCAGCACCTTCACCTCTCCCTGTTCCTATTGTGTCAATAAACCCTGACCATGGTTCCCCTTCCCACTGCCCTCCTCCTTCTAGCATACCATTTGCCATCTATTTAACATTTACTCCTAAAACACTCTCTCACTTTAGGACTTTAAGTACTTTTTGGGGATCTTCTCAGCCTCATAATCTAGTATGATCCCTTTTGTCCTGAGTGAGGGCCCAGTGGGGATTTCTTGCTGAGGTTTATACTGTTTCAATGGAATGTCCTTCTGTTGAGTGTTTTACACTGTTCCTTCAAATGTTTTCTGCTGTCCATTTACAGACACATGTCTCAGTCTGTTTAGCCTGTTTACCTTGTTCAGTTCTCCTCTCACACACATGTAATTGGCTATTTTTGTTTCGAGTTGTAGCTTGTCCTTTCTGTGAATCACTTTAAAACTTTATATTTCTTTAAACTGCACTTTATCACAATTTTCGAAAGGATCTGTGCAGGTGACATTACTCATTCACCAAGTTTATTACACGGTCGCTCTGCGATAGTTATGTCCTTTAACAGTTGCACAATGTGTTTTTCAAAGAAACACTGAAAAAAATTAACCGAACTCCTCTTCCATTATCAATGTTGACCGTGTGTTGTCCCAGATTATACGAATATTGTAATTTTCCAAAATTACCACAATGCTTTTGTTAAAAAATTACAACGAGTCCCTGTGTAATGCAATGATGAGCAATGGCATACTGTTCAGTGGCTAAAACTGTTCTGCTGCTTGTGTCCTTGACAAGTAGTAATTACATTCATACTGACTCTACTTCATGATCTGCAGCCAAATGCTTTCTCTGTAATGCCTTTGTTATCCATTATTTTCAGTGTTACCCATTTTTCCTGAGTTTTCGCAAGATTGTGAACCATTGAATATTTTTGTTCACCCTGTATCCATGTCTCCCTGGTGTCTAAATCTCTTTTATCTCTGTGTCACAAATCCATCGACCTTATTACAGTGACGTTGTCCATTAAAAAAAACATAACTTACTCTTTCCCACAATTTTCTGTCACAAACCTTTTTGCTGATGTACAGTTTTAGTTAAACTCTGTCCCAACCTGTTCCTTTCTGCTTGTCTTCAGCCACATCCCTATTCTGTTCCGTTGCTTCGCCTTTTCTCTTTGGATTTGGAAGGCTCCTTTCACCTGAACCCTGTCCCTGCATCCTCTCTGTCAGTTTAAAGCCCTGTCCATAAACCTACTGACATGATCGGCCAGGATCCTGGTCCCAGCACGGTTCCAGTGGGACAATCCTAATGGATTATTTATTAAATCAGATGTGGGTGTCTCTGGCTGACCAGCCTTTCTTGCCCAGTCCTAGCTGCCCTTGAACTGAGTAACTTGCTTGCCCTTTGAAGATGGTAATTGGGAGGCAAAGACTTTGCTGTGGCTATGTCGTAGAGACCACGTGAGAATGGGCAGATGTCCTTCTCTGAATGACATAGCAGCCTGGGATACATTTCCCTGGGCACTGGGGATTTCTCCACCTTTATGCCTGTGAAAACATTTAATACCTCCTCCTTATTGATCTTAACATATTCTGGAACCTCACCATCCCAACTGAAATCCCCGGCTACAATGCCTTTCTCCTGTGTGAATACAGATGGGAAGTATTCATTGAAGACCTCACCTGCTTCCTCTGGCTCAATGCACAAATTGTCCCTTTGGTTTCTCACAGGCCTCCCTCTTTCGTTGGGAATCCTCTGACTCTCACGATGCTGATAAAATAACTGTGGCTTTTCCGCAATCGTATCTGACAAATATATTTCATGACCATTGCTTGTCCCTCATTTTCCACAATCCCCTTGCACTCTCTATACTTGTGAAGGGCTTTACCTGATTTTATTGTACTGTATTCTCTTTATCGAACTCACGATATTGCTTGATCAGTATTCCCTGGACTTGCTGCCTTTACTATTCACTCTTCAAGGAGCACACTGGCCCTGCGGTCTCACTGCATCACTTTAAAATACTCCACTTTCCTAACATGGACGCAACTGCAGGGAGTTCCTCCCAGTCTCTGTTATCCAGATCCTCTGTAATGATCGTGATACTGATAGGAAGCTCAGTTGTGAGGGGGACAGACAGGAGACTGTGTGGCTCCAGAGGAGACCCCAGGATGGTGTGCTGCCTCCCAGGTACCAGGGTCAAGGATGTCTCTGAGTCGTTATTGAACATTATGAAGGGGGAGGGTGTATATCCAGAGGTCATTGTGCACATTGGTCCACATGACAGAGGTAGACAAAGGGATGGGGTCCTGTGAAATGAATACAGGGAGTCAGGCGAGAAGTTAAAAAAGCAGGATATTGACCTTAATGATCTCCAGATTACTCTCAGTGCCAAGTGCCAGTGAGGATAGAAATAGAAAGGTGGGCCGGATGGATGTGTGCCTGAGGAGCTGGTATAGTGGGCAGGGTTTTCAGTTCTTGGGTCATTGGGATCTCTTCTGGGGTAGAGGGGACCTGTACAAAGGGGATGGTTTGCACTTGAAGCAAAGGGGCACAAGTATCCCAGGGAGGAGATTTGCTAGTGTTACCCTGGAGGATTTAAACTAGTTTGGCAGGGAGTTGAGACTCTGAGTGAGGAGAGGGACCATCGAAAAGTCAGGGGAAATACATCAGCCATCAAGAGCAAGTTACCTATTCAGGATATCCAGGGGCACAGTCGAGGGAGGGAAAAGACATCTGGTTTTAAAGGGCATTTATTTCAACACACGAGGCCTGACTGGTAAGGCAGACGAGCTCAGAGCATGGATTAGCTCTGGGGACTGGGATATTATAGCCATAATAGAAACATGGCTGAGAGAAGGGCAGGGCCGGGAGCTCAGTGTTCCAGGGTAAAGAAACTACAGGCGTGACTGAAGGACAAGTAAGTGAGGAGGGGGAGTTGTCCTTTTGATTAGGAAGGACATAACAACTGTGCATCAAGGCAATTCTGTGAAACAGTCATCAAATGAGGCCATAAATTTAAAAGTTAGAAACAAAGAGGGGATGGTCAGTCTGCTGGGATCGTGTTCTACACCCTCAAATAGCCAGCAGGTACGAGAGGAGCAAATGTATAGTGAGTTTGCAGGTACCTATAAAAATAATAGAGTAGTATTGGATGGAGATTTTAAACTCCCCTGGATTGGCTGGGTCACCCAGAGTGTAAAAGGCCCGTACTGGGTGGAATTTGTAAAATGTGTCCAAGAAAGTTTCCTAAACCAAGATGTAGAGCGCTCTATGCTACTCAGGCGGGTGCAACACTGGACCAGTCCTCAGAAAACGAGGTCAGGCAAGTGACTGAAGTATCAGTCGGAGAGCACATTGCGTCCAGTCACCACAACTGTCTTTGTTTTAACATAGTTGTGTAGAAAGATCAGGCAGGTTGACAGATTTCGGTCTTAAACTGGAACTGGGCCAATATTGGGGCCATTCAGCAGGATCGAGCAGGGGTTGATTGGGTGAAGGTAAAACTCACACAACACTAGGGTATAGTCCAGATGGTTTACAGAGGAACCTCGATTGTCTTAATGAGATGGGCGGGCACTATTCCGTTCAGATAATTGATTATTCGGTTAATCGATTCAATGCCTTTCCTCTGGGGCTCGGAGTTTTCAGTCCAGTCTGCTCCCTGTTCAGGTGACTCGGCAGCAGCAAGCCATGAGCGAGCCCCCACACCCTGTCAGACCCCCAAAACACACCCCGCTCGCCTCCAAACCCATCCAACACTGCCCCCACCCGCCTCTCAACGTCGCCCCCCCAAACTGACCCAACAGCGAATCCTGCCCCCAAAAGCGTCCGACACCACCATCCACGCGCTGCCTGCCCCCACTTCCCAGACACGTCCGACATCACCCTCAGCCCGTCCCCAAACCCGTTCAACACCGCCCCCCCGCCCACCACACCCACCGTCCAATCCATGTCCAAGCCCATGCCCCCGGATGTGTTACCTAGGTAAGCGGATAGTGGAAAAGATGTTTGGTATTCTTTCCTTTATTGGTCAGAGCATTGATTATAGCAGTTTGGAGGTCATGTTGCAGCTGTAAAGCACACTGTTTAGGACACTTTTGGAATATTTCATGGAGTTCTGATCTTTTTCCTATTGGAAGGATGTTGTGAAACTTGCAAGTGTTTAGAAAAGTTTTACAAGGATGTTGTCAGGGTTGGAGGATTTGAGCTATTGGGAGAGGCTGAAACGACTGAGACTGTTTTCCCTGGTGCGTAAGAGGCTAAGGGGTGACATTCCTGAGGTTTATAAAATCATGAGGGGCATGGATAGGATAAACAGACAAGGTCTTTTTCCTCGGGTAGTGGAGACATGAAATGGAGGGCGTAGGTTTAGGGTGAGAGATGAAAGATTTAAAAGGGACCTAAGGGGCAACATTTTCACGCAGAGTGTGGTTATGTATGGAATGTACTGCCAGAGGAAGTGGTGGAGGCTGGTATAATTGCAGCATTCAAAAAGCATCTGGATTGGTATGTGAATAAAACCGGTTTATTGGGATATGGGCCAAGTGCTGGCAGATGGGACGAGATTAGGAAAGGATATCTGGTCGGCGTGGACGAGTTGGACCAAAGGGTCCGTTTATGTGCTGTACGTCTCTAGGTCTCTCTGGCTCTAAATGTTTTCCACTGTTCATTTACAGCCTGACATTTCAGTCTGTTTCCCCTGTTTACCTTTGTCAGTTCTCTCTCAAAATCATATAGTGGTCTTTGTTAGTGATGCTCGGGTGTGCTTTATGGTCACTTTAAAATGTCATAATCTCTTTGAATTATGGTATAATTTCTTGGAGGATCTCACTCAGCTTCATCACCCAACAGTCGATCTGAGATAGTTACATCCCTAGCCATTTGCACAATGTGTTATTCGAGGCAATACTGACAAAATCATTCAAGGAGGATCTCGGATAATATCACTCTTGCCAATGTGTCTGTCCCAGATTATACAAAGATTGAAGTCTCCAAAAATTATCACACCACCTTTGCTACAATTTCTAATGAATTCCTGTTTAATGCAGGGATGAGCAATGAAATTCTGCAAGGCAACATAAAAACTGTTCTCCTGCTTGTGTTTTTGACACATAGCACCCAGAATGTGCATTCAGGCTGATTCAGCTGCATAATCTGAGACCAAATGCTTTCTCTGTAATGCCTTTGTTATCCATTAGTGTCAGGGTTCCCATCTTGTTTTTCCATTCTGCCTGAGATCCTGTAAGGTTGTTTACTGTTGAATATTTATGTTCCACCTTTTGGTCACCCTGTAATCACGTCTATCTGGTGACTAAGTCTCATTTTTCTCTGTGTCCCAAGTCTATAACCTTATTGTAGATACTTTGTCCATTCCAAATCATAACAACATTATGATTTCCTCTTCCCCACGATGTCCTGTCACAAACCGATTCATTAATGAACAGTTTTAGTTAAACTCTGTCCCTTCCTGTTCTTTTCTACTTCACTTCAGCCACATTCCCATGCTGTTCCGAGGCTTCACATTTTCTCTTTGGATTTGGAAAGCTCCTTTTATCTGAACTATTCCCTGCATCCTCCATGTCAGTTTAAAGCGCTGTCCATAAACCTACCGACATGATTGGCCAGGACACTGCTCCCAGCAGTGTTGATTTTAAATCACTCATGGGATGTTGCTGTCTCTGGCTGGCCAGCATCGCATGCCCACCCTGACCAGCCTTAGAGCTGAGTGGCTTGTCAGATCATTACAGTGGGCATTTGAGCGTCAATCCCATTTCCCTGGGTCTGGATTCATATGTAGGCCAGACTGGCAGCCTAGAACAGATTTGCCTACTGAAAGGGTATTATTAAGTGGTTAGATGGGTATCCCTGACTCTGGCATTAAATTAGGAAAGGATATCTGGTCGGCGTTAAATTCTGGATGAACAGTCTCGTGACAGTAACACGAGGTCATTGCCTGGTCCACTGATAGCTCCCTCATCCCTGAGTACTGATCCCAGTGCACCTTCTTCCTGACCGTGATTTGATCCTGATAACTTCGTGCACTCTGGTGATATCACACAGTCTCTCTCCACATGGTATCTGTCACTGTGTGGGTTTAATTGATGCCGGTGACTGGACCTTTTGCAGCTACTCCAGATACTGAGCCAACAGAATTCTCCACTCCAGGGAGATGAGGCAACACAGACCAGGGATGGAGACTGGGGTTTTCCAGATCTCTGAGGAACTTAGTGCCAGTCTCCATGTGTAAACCTCACAGCATCAGTCTAATTTCCCATTCTGTCTGTTTCTCTGTCTCCTGTAGATACTCAGGATGCTCTTCACTCAGCGGAATTCCCATTTCCTGTCTTGTCCATCACCACACTGAAGACAGTTGGTCAGCCAGAGTGATGTAGAGTGAGATCTGGAGCCTTCAGTAAATCCTGCAGCGAGACAAGATCACTCACAGTGAACAGAGCAGAGTGTATTTAAGGGATCGAACTTTGGTCCAGAAGACATGACACAGATACATTCTTGAAGGGTAAACACAGAGCATGATGGTCTCAGGCTCAAACCCCACCCTCTTGTTAATTTTCATCTGTGCTTTATTGAGCATTCCTATGTCAATACAGTAAGTTGACAGTTATCAATTCAGGCCTGTGCTGTCTTAGTGAGGATCAGTACAACAGAGGGGAAAGCAGGACTCCCTCAAAGAGATGGTATTGAAACATGGGATCTTTCTGTTCTATATTCCCTCCTCACGCTATCTCTTGTCATGTGATTGAGTCATACAGCAAGGAAACATGCCTTTCGGTCAAATTGTTTGAGCCAATGTCTTGAATGCTTGTAATTCCCAGAAAATTTCCTATTTCTGTAACCTCCACCCCTCCCATATTCCTGCTGTATATTTGAAACCTACTCTGATGCCGATGACTCTCCCAGTATGTAAATTGCTCCAATGTCGATAACATGCCCAATCTCAATAATCTCATCCTTCACTCAGTACAATAATTCCTATTTCTGTAGTTTTGCACAATACTTACAGTGCCCCCGTCTCTGTAAAATCTTCCAGCCTAGAGCAAAATACCCACCTGTGGACCTTCCTCAAGCCCCAAGAAAACATGATATCACTGTAACCTTCTGCAGGTCCGATCACACTCCTGCCTCCTGGCCTATAGTACCACACGACCACAGTAACCTTCTCCCAACCCTACCGACCTCCTTACCGATATGAACACCTCCAGACCCTTTTCAAGCCACAGCAGCACTCCACATCTCTGTTTGCTCGTCCACTCCCTGTCGTCCTCCCACAACCACAAACACACTCTCTTTGTGTAATTCTGCAATTTGGGGCAGCACGGTGGCTCAGTGGTGAGCAATGGTGCCTCACAGTGCCAGGGACCCAGGTTTGATTTCAGCATTAGGTGACTGTCTGTCTGTGTGGAGTTTGAACCTTCTCCCTATGTCTGCGTGGGTTTCCTCCAGGTGTTCCAGTTTCCTCCCACAGTCCAAAGATGTGCAGGTCAGGTGAATTGGTCATGCTAAATTGTCCATGGTGTTAGGTGCATTGTCGGAGAGAAGTGGGTCTGGGTGGATTACTCTTTGGAGAGTTGCTGTGGACATGTTGTGCCGAACTACCTGTTCCCATGCTGCAGGGAATCTAATCTAAACTCTCCCACTGCGTTCCATATTACTGTACCTAAATATACCCCTCTATCCATAATCAGCCCCAACCCCTTCAAACCTCCGAGTCTCTGTGAACTCCCACAGCTCCAACATCCCTCCATAACTGGGTAACCTTTTCCATTCCTGAAACACTCTGAAAATGTGGACATCCTACAAACCTCCCTATCTGCGTAATCCTCTCAGGACCCTGTAAAACCCCCGATCTGTGGAACCAGCTCCAATGCTTGTGACTCTTCTGATCAGTTTCGACAAGACTTACTATCTGTGTAACATCCTCCCGTCGCTATCACCCGCCCTGTCAATGTAAGCTCCTCCGGTCTCCCCACCAATCTAATAATCTCCATAACCTTCTCCACCTCTTACACCCCTATCTGTGTAAACGTTACACTCCCCTACAACCATCCCAAAAGCAGAAATCTCCTCCATTGTCTGCAAAACTCCCTATCTGTGTTTGTGTCTCCAGGATCTATTGCTGTTCCTTTCTCTGTAAACTCTGACAGATTGTACAGCTTGCCAGTCCGTATACTTTCCAGAACTTCAGCATCTGACATCAACAAAAGTCTTCATTAACTATAGCCTTCCATATCTCTGTTCTTTCCTCAATTCTATACAACTCTCTTAATCTCTGTAAGGAGCACAATTCCATAAAATACCCCCTGTCTGCGTAAACTGACCCAATCCGATAGTGAGAAGCCTCACTGCCCTCTTGATCATCTCTAGTCCCTTCAGATCTCCCTGTATCTTCTCTGACTCCATTCAATATAGCCCATTTAATGTTATAACTCCTCTAACTCATATGTTACTCCCCATCTCTGTGATATTCTTCAGTTACTGCAATTCTCATTCTTTATCTCCAGAGTTTCCAATCCCCCGATCGATGTAAGGTTTTGATCCTCTGCAGCATGTTTAACACCTGTAGCAGCCTCTAACTCCTCAACGCATCCTGTCGCTGTAACCTCCTCAAATTCTACAGCTCACTGTCTTTGTAATATCTTCCAGTATCTGCAACCCTCTCGATTTTTGTAACCCCCTCCAGAACAGCATTCCACATCTCTGTGTAACTGATGGCAATGCTGCAGACCTGCCTTCACAGTCCTCAGTAACTCTGAACTCCTGCAGCTCTACAACCCTCAGTATCTCTGGCTCCTCCAATCCCTACACTTCTCCCTGGCTGTTTGAACTGATCCAGCCCCTTCAACCCTCCCCTCCACTCTTGTCCATGTCAGTGTAAATCCCAGCACCAACAATCCTCCCAGTCTCTATAAACTCCTGAAGCTCCAACTACCACCCTAATCCGTGTAATCTCCAGTCCCTCCAGTCCTTCCTTTTTCTATAAACTTCTGTAGCTCCAAACACCACCCCATCTGTCTACTTTCCAGTGCCTATAACCCTCCCTTTCTCTAAAAGGTTCTGTAGCTCTAACTCCTACTGTGTAATCTCCAGTCCCTATATTCCTCCCGATCTCTGTAAATCCTTCAGAACTGATAATCCTGTAACTCCACTTGACATCTTTCAGCCCGACAACCACCTGATCTCTAACCACCAACAGTGATCTCAAACCACCGAACTCTGTAACATCCTCCAGTCTCTACAGCCCAACTTTTCTCTCTTAGCTTGGCTGGTAACTGTATTCCCCTTCATCTCCGGTTACAGATCCTTGCACAGTGAAACAATGTCTCAGTATCGAATCTGTAAGAACACAAGAATCTTTGGTGTATCAATAAATTTGCCACATTTTCTAAATTTTAACGACTGCAAGTTCAACCTTCTCCATCTCTTCTCATCAATATCCCTCAATTTTGAAGACCAGCCTGGTGAACCTTTCTGCAGTTGATCTGAAACCAAGAGCTGACAGCAATAATCACGAAAGTGCTGGGATGTATGTTAAACGATATGCCAGAAATACTAACTGCACACTTAGAAACTTATGGAATAAGCGCAGTCCATAAGATCATCATATATAGGGGTAGAATTAGACCATTCAATCCATCAGGTCCATTCCACTATTCGATTGTGTATGAATTGTTTCTCAACCCCATTCTCTCACACCCTGTAACCCTTGATCTCCTTATTCATCCAGAACCTGCTTATCTCTGAGTAAGATACACTGAATAACTTAACATCCACAGCCCCATGAGGCAGTGAGTTCCACAGATCCATCACCCTCTGGCTGAATAAATTCCTCCACATCTCTATTCTAAACGGTCATCCCTTCACTCTGAAGCTGTGCCCTTGGCCTCTGGTCTCTCCTGCTCGTGGAAACATCTTGCCCACTTCCACTCCATCCAGGCCCCTCCGTATTCTGTAAGTTTGAATGAGATTCTGCCACCGCCTCTGAAACTTCATCAAGTGCAGACCCAGAGACTTCACCTGCTCCTCATATGACACAAATTTCATCCCTGAGATCTTTCTTGGAAACCCATTTCTCAAACCCTTTCACAACCTTTGCTCAGACTCTTAATGAAAAACGTGTTGAGTGTAGTCCCAACACTGACCCCGTGGAGCTCCCCCATCACCAGTTCCCATCGTGAAAAAGACCCCTTTCTTCACACTCTCTGCCTTGTGCCAATCTATCCATGTTCAGCATGTTGTTCAGACACGGAAATGTCATTTCACACCCACTGCTGGATTTATTTTTCTGTCTGGTTGTAAACAGCAGAGTTTCACCATTACCTTCCCATCTGTAATTCCCTGGAGAAGGTGGTGGGGAGCTGCCTTCCTGACCCATTGCAGTCCTTTGGGTGCAGGGACAGACACAGTGCTGGGAGGATGGAGCATGGCTTGGAAGGCGCCTTGGAAATGCTGGTGTTCCCGTGCTCTTGGAGTTCGTCTCTTTCCAGGGTATAGTGGTTCCGGGTTTATGAAGTGCTGTTGAAAGGGCCTTCCTGAGTGACCTCAGTGCTACTTGTAGATCTTTTATTCCTTCATTCATTCATTCATGAACATGAGCTTTGTTGGCTGAGCCAGCATTTACTGGTGATTTGGAGTTGTCCCTGAGAAGGTGGTGGTGAGCTGCCTTCCTCAGCCACTGCACCAGCAGTTAGAACTGTCGTTATCTGTGTCCCCTCCAGCAGGCGCTACAACACTCCTCACGTCTGTAACTGCAAACAGATAATTCACCTCTCCCTTTTATATCTCACATCCTCCCCGCCATACAAATCTGACAGTTCGTCACCATATCTCACCTCCTCCATTCGCATCTGTGCTAGAGATCACTAAAATTACTTTATTCTTGTTTAAACTTCTGATCATCCAAAATCTCTCCCATTTTAAATTTGTAACCCCTTCAGTTTCTGTTACTCTCCATATAACTGCAATCAATGATAGCACAGGTCCCCTTCCTAAATCTCTAATTACAATGATTGCGTGTGCTAAAGTGCCACTTTTCTTCCTCCCTGTCCATCTCGGGACTTCCAGCCCCTACAATCCCACTATTTGGAATGCTCCCAATCTCTGCACCTCCTCAAGTCCTGGTGGTCCTTGAAAATTACCAGTGCTCCAAAGGTTTATATTCCTCCCAGTTACTGCAAGTCTTCTCACTCTGTCACATCCAAGTCTGTCACATCCAAGTCTCCATCCAAATCTCCAGGACCAGGCAACACTCGCTGGCTCTCAATTAACATTTGTTGAAGTCTACACATCTCTGTAAGCAGCTCAGAAAAAGTCATTTAGACTCTACAAAGCTCCGTCATGCACAAGCCACCATCTCTCTTTTTCCCTTGCCTTCTTCAATGTCTGAAACTCTCACTGTATCTTCCAATAACGTTCTTGAGTTGATGCACGTCTGCCCAGCTCCCCAGAATACCTGTTCCATCCCATATAGCACACTCAATCACTGTAACACTCTCTGCTTTGTCTGGACCTGCCTTTTCTAATGTTTTTTCCAGGCACAACAGCGATCCTATAAGAGAGCAATACGGAATGGAATGTTATAAATTTCAGCTGAGGCTTGAGGCTTATCATTACCTGGGAGTTACAAAGGGAGGGAACCTGGGAGAGAGCAGCACAGAGCGGGAGAATATTAATCAGCAGTGAGGATCGAGGCCGACTGGGACTTGGAGTTGGAGAAGCAGGAGGTTCGAAATCAACACCGAGTCACAGAGGGAGTGACCATGTGACGGAGCAACTTGGAGCAGAGGCATGAGGCTCACTCACAACTGAGTGTGACAGAGGCAGCAAAGTGGGAGGATAGAAATCAACACTGAGGATCGAGGCCTAATCGTGCCTGGGAGTCACAGAGACAGTGACCCTGTGAGGGAGCAGAGTGGAGTGGGAGCTGGAGGATTACACGTACCTGGGAGTCACAGAGACGGTGACCCTGTGAGGGAACAGAGTGGAGTGGGAGCTGGAGGATTACACGTACCTGGGAGTCACAGAGATGGTGACCCAGTGAGGGAGCAGAGTGGAGTGGGAGCTGGAGGATTACACGTACCTGGGAGTCACAGATACAACTTCTGCTGCTGGGATCTGCCTGCACTGAGTTTGAAAGAAGTGCAAGAGCCATCACAGAAAAGGCTGTAACTTCATTGATGATAAATACACCGCTATTAGCGACTGTCAGTTAATTGCTATAAGTTAGCAATTTTTTTTTCAACTTCTGAAATAAGGGTTGAACACAGAAATAAGAGAGAGAACTGAAATTGTGAGCCAATATAATAAACTAACCTCAGTAAGACCAGTTGAATAAGGGACTTAACCATATTGTTATTTCCCAAATGCTAACTTCATTCTAAGTAATTAATTAAGTTACTCCAGACATATTGCATTTTAAGACATGGCAAGACTTATTTGTCAGATGGAAAATGTGTTCTGTTACATTGGGAAGTCATAGCCCCTGCTTGTGTCCTAGATGGGCACTTGGTCATGGAGTTCAGACAGTGACTAGAGACTCTATGGGACATCTGTGATGCTGAGAGTTAGGTCGATAGCACACACACACAGCAGATTACCCTGCCGACATGACAGCCTGGAAGAAGGAAAGGTCTGGGGGATGAGGCAACCAGAGAGAAACAATGAGGTAATACAAGAAAATCCTGGTATCTCCCTCCCAATTCAGTTTCCCAGTTTGGAAGCTGATTACATTGTAGGCTGCTCAAGGGCGGGCAGTCAGAGCCATGTCTGTGGCACCACAAGCAGCCTGACTGTACAGGAGGGGAGGGAGAAGGAAGGAGGAATAAGAGTCACAGGGGAGACAGGAAAGTGAAGAAGGTGTCAGCGTGTCTGTAATTCCAGGAGAGTGGGGTTAAGAATGTCACTGTGTCCGCAGGACATTCGTCTGGGGGACAGTGAGCAGTCAAAGGTCATGTTCATGTTGGTAGGAATGACCTGGGTAGGAAGGGCGAAGTGGTCTGGGAGTCAGAAATTAGGCAGCAAGGTGGATGGTTAGCAAGCCGGTCCGCAAATGCAGCAATCCCTGGAATACTCCAAGTGCCGTGTCCAAGTGAGAACAGGACTCGTGGTTTTAGGTAGATGAGAGTGTGACTGGAACGATGATTCAGCAGGAAGGGCTTCAGATTCCTGGGACATTGGGACTGGTGCTGGGGAAGGCAGCAGCTATACAAGCTGGATGGGCTAACGTGACAGAGCTGGGACTGAGTTCCTTGTGCGGTGTTTGGGAGGGATTGAAAACAACTTGGCGTGTGCTTAGGATCCAGAATGGAATAGAAGAGGAGACTACCAGAATTCTCAAAATAATGTAAGATACAATTGGTACTAATTTATAACAACAAGTTTATCAGTGGAAGATGGAGTAAGAAAGAAAGCCTTAATCTGAGGTACTCTGCTTGGACGTGAATACTCAGTGTGGGGATTTCCAGATGCAGATTGGTGTGTGGAAATCTGATGTCCTGATCATCGAGAGCTGGCTCAAGGAATGGCAGAACTGGGTGTTAAATAGTGCTGGGTATAAGGGATTCCAAAATGATAAAAGTGAAGGGAAAAGATGAAGGTAGAAGTATTTGTTTTGATTAGTGTTAGTTAAGGGGTCCAAGAGAAAGAGGATCCGTCCAAGGACAGAATGAATTTGGCTGGAGCTACAGAACAAAAAGTGTACACTTACACTGTGAGGTACAGTCTGTCGACCAGCAACCAAAGAACTGATGGAGAGAATAAATATGCAGGGTCATTTGAGAGCGATGACAATACAACAGATCGGTTATACTGAGAAACGTAATGTTTCCAGATATAGACAGGGATACTGATGGTGAAAGGTCACGAGGGGCAAGTGTTCCTGGATTACATGGAGGAGAGCTGACTGTAGGAGAATGTGTACAGCCGAAGAGAGCATGTACTGTTGGACCTGGTCCTTGAGAAAGATGTGGGGCAAGTGGATCCAGTGTCGGTAGGGGATGGTTTTGGGGCACAGCGATCATTTTATTGTAAAGTTCAGGATGATGTAGAGAATGACATGCAATAATTTTGACTGAGAAACATTAGTTGATTGAGAGCAGGCTTCAATGGGGCAAGAATGAAGCTGGGAAATTTTGAACAAGGCCAGTGAAATGATAGCATTAAATAGTGTGAACCAGGTCAGATTGAGCTGGGATTATGGAGATATGGCTGTAGTGTGACCAAGACAGACCTGGATAATCAAAAGTTTTCCCCATTTCGACAGGAAGGATAAACAGGACAATACAGTGAAGTAGCATTGTGTATAAAGGATGGGATCAGTAATATTGTGATGCTAATCAATTCACACACTGCTCCTCCTTGCCCTCACCCCTCATCCCTGTGTATTAATCCTATCAGATATTGGTAACCTTTGCAAACTTCAGAAAATAGCACAGTATAGAGGAGATCACTCTGTCCACTGTCTGCATTGGACAAGATGTAACGTTGTTTTTTAAAGCCCTAGTTCTTTCTCCCCGGACAGTGGAGGCCTTCAGGTACAGATCCCGGCACCTTTTTAAAATGTTTTGAGAGTTTCTGCCTCTACTCCACTTCCATGTGTGACTCCCAGATCCCGACCATAAACTGCGTTAAATAACAACTTTCCTCATCAATTCTCTAATATTTCAACCAATTACATTAAATATTTGCCACTGATAACTGAGCTCTCCAACAGGAGCAAGGTATTCTCTCCCTTTCTACCCAGGCACCTGACAATATGTGCACCCCAATCTAATCTCCTGTCAGCACCCTCCGTTCCAATCTTTACTCATAACTGCACTTCCACTGTCACAGGGTGAAGAATCTCCTCTGTACCCTCTCCAGTCCAATCCCATCCTTCCATGTGATGGGGTGGACCAGAACTGCACACAGTCCCCAAGCTGTGACTGAACTCATTCTTCATACAGTTCCTGCATAAGCTTCCTGCTGTGAAATTCTGCCCTTTGGCTTACAGAGGAAATGATGCCATTTGCTCCATTAACGAGATTTTTGGTGTTTCCAGCTACCTTCATTTATCTGCCCACATTGACCACGTTCTCATTTATTGCACATTCTCCTCTATTGCTGATGTCCCTAAATGCCTTGCCTTACACTTTTCTGGGTTGTTTGCTTCATTCACCTGGACCCCATAGTTTCTGTTTTTAAACAGTCTGCCATGGGATCTCTCGTCAAATGCAAGTAATTCACATGCAGTTACAGGTTAGTGCCTCAGACCAACAGTCAGATTAATTACACACGATCTTCCTTGACCAAATCCAGACCGACTGTCCTGGAGTCCCTGGGACTTCCTCAGTGACCATTTATTCACTCTCAGAGTTCCAGCCTCGACCTAATCACTCAGTCCCTTGCTCCACAGTAAACAAAGTTGCGGTATTAGCCATTTTCCTGAGGATTGGATAATGTAGGTAAATATAAGGCAGGGGATTTTCCCTGCTCCTTTTAACAGTCTGGAACATTGTGTTACCCCTTTTTTGAGGATTTTAATCTACTGTATAATTCTCCACTCCAAGATTGTTGCTCCCAATATTTCATCCCTGTTTTGATTCAGACAGACACAGGCCTAAACCATCTTATGATATGGTCAAGTATCATTTTAATCTGGTTTCATGGAGGGTTACTGTCCAACAGGTGAAGTGCATTTTCTCATGATACGATCCCCAATCTGCCTCATTAACTACTCTCCCTGCCCGCTTGGTCTTCCTCTCATCTGATATTAACACAATGATTTTTCCCCTTCGTCATAACAGCTGCCCTCTGACTGGATATCCCAGAATGCACCGGCCTCCCTGTTTCCAGGAGCCATCTTTAAAAAGTCATTTTACTCTTGAATTGTGAATCTGAAACTGGCCTGGACATGGCAGAGGGGGTAAAACTGGGGCTCCCCATTGTGGACAAGCCCCTGGTCCTGGTGTATGACATGATGCATGAGAGGGACATTATCTTCCTCCCGGGCAGGCAGGGGAAGCTATGACACCAGACCCTTCCAGGTTGGTCCGAGGCTGACCCCTGGGTCAGTGCGATTCCAGCCTTCTGGGTGAATGCCTAGCAGTGTAGGAAAGAGGTCAGTGACCTTTTCCCCTCTACCAGGGTAAGTGGCATCATCTCCACTTCTCCCACCCTCAGTGAATGCAGCACCTTCTCTCAGTCTCTCTCTCTAATCTCTTCTCTGCCCCTCTGCCCAACTCTGCCTGGTGTCTGTGCTTCCAACTCCCTCAGTCAGAACCCCTCGACAACTTTCCCCCAACTGTCCCAGCACTAACAGCTGTACCAACCACTTTCATTTCCCTAATCCTCCTTGGTAATTCTCACATTCCGGAAGGAACTATCCCACACTAGGGCACAAAGAGTTAAGAGGGATATGGGGCAGCCTAACATTCATCTCCTCACCCCCTCACAGGGGAAGGACCCTGACCCCAACAACCATGAGAGGCTTACAGACCGTGTCTAAGCTCCCGAACTGGGATCTGAGACTCCCCCTGACTCACTGCTGGGCACAGTGACTGATTGTGGACAATGATATCAAGCTTCCTGGTTTGTGTCTCTGCTAAACACCAAGACAATACAGCAGACAGGTGAGCCTGGTAGGTCTGGCTGAGGGGAAACGCTGCTAAAGGCAGGGTAAGGCAAGGCAATAATTTTGTGAGCATTGAAGTCAGGTCAAAGTGAGTGTGTACAAACACGGAGTGAGCAGCCCAGAGGGACAGTCAATCAGCTGGGTGTGGGTCCCTGCGCACAGTGTCCTTGCAGCAGCATTCCAGTTTGAGTTGTCAGCGCGCCCTGAGCTGCAGCATTGAAGTACAGAAGCGTGGTGTCAGTGGGTCAGAGATGTGCTGGGATGGCATGGTGAGGCCGGCATGTGACATATGCCAGCATTGGTGGGTGTGGAGTACATGCAGCTTCTGTCAGTGCAGTTTCCCCCAGACGTTGGTATCCAAGATAGAATGACGCAGGAGCGAGGGTCAAGATGGCGTCACCAGGTACCAGCTCAGACATTCATGTCAAATTCTCAATATTGAGTTTCCCCACGGTGGGGAAGGATATGAAGTTACAAGTTGATGAGGGGAGGGATCCACAATAATATGGCTGTTGGTAATCAGTAATCATTCAGTGAGCATCTCGCCACCCCCAGGCTCAAATCTTGACATAAAGAACGGTCCAGCTCAGGAACAGGCCCTTCAGCCCAGCAAGCCCGCACTGACACAGGATGCCCTTTTAAAGTTAAAACAAAAGTTTTGCTCTGATAGCCTCTATGTCATTCTATTCCCTACTTACTCATACTTGTGCCAAGATCCCTCTTAAACCTTGATATATTGGCTTCTTCCCCTCTATCCATGCATTCAATGCACTTTCACATTCTGTCTGGAACAGAAAAAAAACCTATCACATCTCCTGAACTTTCTCCTTTTTACCTAAAACCTACGGTCCTGAGTAATTGATATTCCTACTCTGGGGAAACAAAAACTGTCCTTCTATCTTTACCTCTGATAGTTTTGTAAATATTTATCAGGTAGCCCCATAGCCAATGATGCCCAGGTGCACACGAACCATGTGTGTTCAATTTCTCCTTCTGGCTAATACACTCCAAACCAGACAACATGCTGGTAAACCTTTTCCATACGCTCTCCAACACTTCAACATCGTTCTGCTGGTGTGGCAACCAGTACTGTATACGATATTCTAAATGTGCCCGAGCTAAGTTTCTCTACAGCTGCAATATGACCTGCTAACTTTCATACTGCATGCTCTGATGCCTGTCTGCAAGTTTGTCATCAGTCGTTTTGGTCACCCTATCCACCCGTGTTACCACTTTCAGGGAACTGTCGAACTGTACACCTAGATCCCTTCGGATGTTGATGCAGCCAGTAGTTTTCCCATCCACTTTGTACTTGTCTCCTGCATTCGACCTTCTAAAACACATCACATCGCAACTGCCCAGATAAAGTTACAACTGTCCTTTCTCTGTCCAAGACTGCAGCTGACAGTGGGAGGTATGCCGGGCTGTGATGGTGACTGTACAGTTGGAGGTATGTTGGGCCGTGATGGTTACTGTACAGTAGGAGGTATGTCGGGTTGTGATGGTGACTGTACAGCGGGAGGTATATCGGGGTGTGATGGTTACTGTACAGTGGGAGGTATGTCGGGGTGTGATGGTTACTGTACAGTGGGAGGTATGTCGGGCTGTGATGGTTACTGTACAGTGGGAGGTATGTTGGGCCGTGATAGTTACTGTACAGTGGGAGGTATGTCGGGTTGTGATGGTTACTGTACAGTGGGATGTATGTCGGAGTGTGATGGTTACTGTACAGTGGGAGGTATGTTGGGCCGTGATGGTTACTGTACAGTAGGAGGTATGTCGGGGTGTGGTGGTTACTGTACAGTGGGAGGTATGTCGGGCCGTGATGGTTACTGTACAGTGGGAGTTATGTCGGGCCGTGATGGTTACTGTGCAGTGGGAGGTACCTCGGGCCGTGATGGTTACTGTACAGTGGGAGGTATGTCGGTCCGTGATGGTTACTGTGCAGTGGGAGGTAAGTCGGGCAGTGATGGTTACTGTACAGTGGGAGGTATGTCGGGGTGTGATGGTTACTGTACAGTGGGAGGTATGTCTGGCCGTGATGGTTACTGTACAGTGGGAGGTATGTCGGGCTGTGATGGTTACTGTACAGTGGGAGGTATGTGGGGGTGAGATGGTTACTGTACAGTGGGAGGTATGTCGGGCCGTGATGGTTACTGTACAGTGGGAGGTATGTCGGTGTGTGATGGTTACTGTACAGTGGGAGGTATGTCGGGGTGTGATGGTTCCTGTACAGTGGAAGGTATGTCGGGCTGTGATGGTTACTGTACAGTGGGAGGTATGTCTGGCCGTGATGGTTACTGTACAGTGGGAGGTCTGTCAGGCCGTGATGGTTACTGTAAAGTGGGAAGTATGTCAGGGTGTGATGGTTACTGTCCAGTGGGAGGTATGTCGGGGTGTGATGGTTACTGTACAGTGGGAGATATGTCGGGCCGTGATGGTTACTGTCCAGTGGGAGGTATGTCGGGGTGTGACGGTTACTGTAGAGAGGGAGGTATGTCGGGGTGTGATGGTTACTGTACAGTTGGAGGTATGTCGGGCTGTGATGGTTACTGTACAGTGGGAGGTATGTCGGGGTGTGATGGTTGCTGTACAGTGGGAGGTCTGTCAGGCCGTGATGGTTACTGTACAGTGGGAGGTATGTCGGTGTGTGATGGTTACTGTACAGTGGGATGTATGTCGGGGTGTGATGGTTCCTGTACAGTGGGTGGTATGTCTGGCCGTGATGGTTACTATACAGTGGGAGGTCTGTCGGGGTGTGATGGTTACTGTACAGTGGGAGGTATGTCGGGCCGTGATGGTTACTGTCCAGTGGGAGGTATGTCGGGGTGTGATGGTTACTGTACAGTGGGAGGTATGTCGGGCCGTGATGGTTACTGTCCAGTGGGAGGTATGTCGGGGTGTGATGGTTACTGTACAGTGGGAGGTATGTCGGGCCGTGATGGTTACTGTACAGTGGGAGGTATGTCGGGCCGTGATGGTTACTGTACAGTGGGAGGTATGTCGGGGTGTGATGGTTACTGTACATTGGGAGGTATGTCTGGCCGTGATGGTTACTGTACAGTGGGAGGTATGTCGGGCTGTGATGGTTACTGTACAGTGGGAGGTATGTGGGGGTGAGATGGTTACTGTACAGTGGGGGGTATGTCGGGGTGTGATGGTTACTGTACAGTGGGAGGTATGTGGGGGTGTGACGGTTACTGTACAGTGGGAGGTATGTCGGGCCGTGATGGTTACTGTACAGTGGGAGGTATGTCGGGCCGTGATGGTTACTGTACAGTGGGAGGTATGTCGGGGTGTGATGGTTACTGTACAGTGGGAGGTATGTCGGGCCGTGATGGTTACTGTACAGTGGGAGGTATGTCGGGGTGTGATGGTTACTGTACAGTGGGAGGTATGTCGGGGTGTGATGGTTACTGTACAGTGGGAGGTATTTTGGGATGTGATGGTGACTCTACACTTGGAGGTATGTTGGGCCGTGATGGTTACTGTACAGTGGGAGGTAAATCGTTCTGTGATGGTTACTGTACAGTGGGAGGTATGTCGGGCCTTGATGGTTATTGTACAGTGGGAGGTAAATCGTTCCGTGACGGTTACTGTACAGTGGGAGGTATGTCGGGCCGTGACAGTTACTGTACAGTGGGAGGTATGTCGTTCCGTGATGGTTACTGTACAGCCGGAAGTATGTCAGGGTGTGACAGTTACTGTACAGTGGGAGGTATGTCGGATCGTGATGGTTACTGTACATTGGGAGGTATGTCAGACCGTGAAGTTGCATACTGTATGCGCTGTACGGGGTATGATTCTGCTGCTGCTGATGGCCTTCTGCACCTCATGGCCGCATCATCATTAATTATTCAATCTGTTTAAATTCTGTCCAATTCAATACTCAAGGGGCTACATATCATAGTGAGGAGGGTCTGCAAAATGTGAAGGTACCCCTTGCTCCCCATTGAGCAGTGACCATTTTTACTGATATCTGAGATGGAGAGGTGTATCTGCAGCAGGCAGATCGGTGATGATGTGATTAATTAAATGTTTCCCTTTTATTGATTCCACCATAACCTGCTGCAGAGCAATCTAGTAACCACAGGATCCAGCACTATCATTAGATTTGATCCCTTTCAGGATGGGAACAGGCCTTTCAGCTCAACCAGTCCACACCGACCTTCCAAAGAGCAACGCACATATCTATGACTAATGCACTGAAGATTATGGGCAGTTTAACATGACCAATTCAACTGAGGTGCATATCTTTGGACTGTGGGAGGAAGCCCACGCAGACCGAGGGAGAATTTGCAAATTCCACACAGGCATTTGCCCGAGGCTGGAATCGAACCTGGGACCCTGATGGTGTGAGGCAGCAGCGCTAGCCACTGAGCCACTGAGCCACCATGCCACCCCATATTGACTATATACCAATTAGCAGTCCCCCTTTGCCTGGCTGTCTCCTGTCAGTGGGACAGAACCTACCAGAGAGGGTGGTGATGTTGCCTGTGACATAGTCCTGTTCACAGAATCCTGCTTTACAGACAATATCTGACTGTTGCTTGATTAATCCATGGGAAATATATACCTGGTCTCTTTCACATTTTCTGTAATGAAGAGTTAATATCACTTTATTTCTTACATATTTTAAAATAAACCAACCATCATTGTTTTTCACTTGAAAACAATTGAAGTGAACAATAATTGAAATACCAGAGCGCACACCTAACTATTACACAATTCAGTAACTATAGTAAACAGCCGATTCATGTACAGATCAGTGAACACACCATCTTGCCGGCAACAAAGCTGTTGAAATGTCTTTGATGAAAAGCCTGAATTCAGATACAGTTTTATTGGGGCTCACCAGGACCTCCAAAACACTGGCCATCTCCAAAATCTGACAAAGACCATCTAAACTGGAGCTGGGCAGTTGCTCACACACTCCCCCAGAATAGACTGATTAGAGGTACACCTGAACAACAGGGAGATGTGTGTGGTTCAGACTGGTCAATGGACTAGCACATGGCACTGGTCCAGATGCAGTTCAATATTTATAACAATGACCTATAAACAGCCATATCTTGCAAGTATATCTCCTCTTGCGTGCCACCTAAACTCTGTAATTCTGCACCTTGGACCCGATCCTGAATGAATGTGTTGTAAAGGTGATGGGCTCCTACAGCACATGGCATCTTACATTGAATCCCTCATAAAACATATCCAGTGTATGATAGCCCCACAATGTCAGTGTCTAAACAGAATTGTGCAGCTCCATTGATGGCCAGCGTGATGCCAGCCCAACAACCATGTGTGTGACTTGAACTGGAAATCTCTGTGTAAATGTTTGCACCATTGTTCTAAACATTAACAGCAAAGTCTCTTTACTAAAGGTCCGATATCCTTTCATAATACCAACTTATAGTTTGTCCAACAAGCACAAAATCCACCCATTTATTCAGTACACTGTTATAACAACAATATGATGAAAACTCACAGTAAGCAGCATTGAAATAATGAGTCTCATTGCCACACCCAAGAACAAATTATAATTAAGTACAAGGACTTTGAAAATATACGATTATTTTCCCTTGTATTAATATTGTTAACTAATAGTCGATTCTCCTGCTCCTCAGATGCTGCCTGAACGTCTGAGTTTTTTTTTCAGAATCACACTTTATGACTCTGATCTCCAGCATCTGCAGTCCTCACTTTCTCCCTGCTAATATTCACTCATAATCATTTTCGTGGCAACAATATCACTGTGTGTTTAAACAGTTCCAGTCAGATATGAGTACGTTTTCAGTTGCTTCTGTCTATCTCAAAGCTCAGTAATGTGGGATGAGAATGCCAGTGTCTGTGTAATGTT